>NW_011967168.1:431538-434414 GCF_000949405.1 Vollenhovia emeryi
AACGGTCGCGATTAAAGACGCGCGTACGAGACTTTCCAGAAAGATCGTTGTACGAAGGTAGCTACGTAATATAGTTTTGATAAAGTTATCGCGTACATTCTTACGCATTCTTTTGCGTGGTATTCGTTCTCGAAACAACGCGATCTTTTTTTTCGCCGTGACGCGTTCAAATGGAAAAAACCCACTGTAACGGTCGCGATTAAAGACGCGCATACGAGACTTTCCAGAAAGATCACTGTACGAAGGTAGCTACGTAATATAGTTTTGATAAAGTTATCACGTACATTCTTACGCCTTTTTTGCGTGGTATTCGTTCTCGAAACAACGCGATCTTTTTTTTCGCCGTGACGCGTTCAAATGGAAAAAATCCACTGTAACGGTCGCGATTAAAGACGCGCATACGAGACTTTCCAGAAAGATCATTGTACATACGAAGGTAGCTACGTAATATAGTTTTGATAAAGTTATCGCGTACATTCTTACGCCTTTTTTGCGTGGTATTCCTTCTCGAAACGTCGCGATCTTTTTTTGTTTCGCCGTAATTCATGTAGCGCGAAACTGATCGTTCGAAAGTAACGTACGATACGCGAAACTGATAAGAGAGTCACGCGAATTTATTCTAAAGCACGCGTTAGAAATTTCCAGAAAGTAAAAAGTTGGTTACCGCGAGCCGCGGCGTTGCCGCGGTAAAACGGCGCGGTGCGGGGTGATACGGTCGGTAAGGTCATGTCGTCATTCGCACGCCGACGCTCGACGTGATCGGTCGCAGCGCGAGCCGTCTCCCGTAGGCCGATCCTTCCATAGACATATCTAGATCGTAGAAGGTAGCTACATAATATAATTTTGGTAAAGTTATCGCGTACATTCTTACGCCTTCTTTCGCGTGGTATTAATTTTCGAAGCGACGTCGCGATCTTCTTTTCTTTTGCTGTGAGACGCGCTTACGAGACTTACGAGAAGGATCGTTGTACGAAGCTACGTAATATAATTTTGGTAAAGACATCGCGTTTATTCTTACGCCTTCTTTCGCGTGGTATTAATTTGCGAAACGATGTCGCGATATTCTTTTGTTTCGCCGTGACGCGTACGAATGGAAAAAACCCGCTGTAACGGACGGGATTGAGACGCGTTTATGACAATTGCGAGAAAGATCGTACAATGGTAGCTACGTAATATAGTTTTGATAAAGTGATCGCGCGCGTTCTTACGCCTTCTTACGGTATTCTCGAAACGCGGCGTCGCGACAAAAGTAGGAAATCGAAACGCTGGAATTATTAGGTTAGGTTAGTCGACGCTATCTCGTACGATCGCCGATTCGCAGGCGACAGCTGCTCGTCCACGGCGGATATTTGGCGCGATTTGTCCGAGGAGCCGTCCGCGGCGACAATAGAGAAAGAAAAATGGGGGAATTAATAAGAGCGCGGAGCGATATGCAATTCGCGCGGCACGAAAATTACGGTCGTTCGGAAGTAACGTACGGTTGGCGAAACAGATGGAGATTCACGCGAAATGTTATTCCAAAAAACGCGTTAGATATTTCGTAGAGTCGGTTGGATGTTTTTCGCGTCGCGCTGCTGCCTGTTTTTTCGTCGCCGTGGCCGACGTACGCTGTGTTACCGTGCGACCGGGGCAAGGTCGCGGTATTATCATTCGCTCGTCGACACTCGATCGGACGAGTCGTGCCGCGCCGCGCCGCGCGTATCCGACGCCCCCCTCCCCTCCCCCTCCCCCGAAAACAATTCGCTCGTCCCTGCGAGGACTCGGAATGCTCCGCTTTAAGTGTATAATTCGTCTATTAACGTTTTCGTATCGACGGCGCGGACTGACGTGGCACCCGTGTCGCCGCGGATATCAAACAGAGAGTCCGCGATTTGTCGACGCGGGTTATTAACAGTGCCGTTTATTGAGCCCCGCGTAAATTCGCGGGATCGAGCGTTGCGTGCGATTAACGCCGGGAGTGCCGTTCCAAGTATCGCGCGTTTGTAAATGATGGTATTCTCGCGAGTGCCGTGTGTGTGTGTTGTGCAACTGAGGAACCTGAGAGGAGGAGGATGAGGCCCTGGGTGGCGTCGGGCAACGGCGGAGCAACGATGGAGTAAGTAATTTAATTGTATATCGTATAATGATATTATACTAAGTTTGCGATATTAGACAGTTGTTTTCGCTTATCCGAATCATTAAATTTACTTAATTAACAAATAAAAGTTACGATGAAAGACGATTGTTTATATTTTGTAAGAAAAGATTTATACTTACCGGGAGGAAAATTTTCGAGTCGTTTCAACTGTTTGAAAATTATATGTAATTTTCTTTTCGAACGAAATATTTTGTAAAAATTGAGCAAAATATTCCATTTGCGCAGCAACACTTATTTGTTTAAATATTAACGTTGCGTGGCATTGTATTAATCCAGTGTGTGTTTTTGTTGCAGTTGATCGCAGTTTGCAACGTAATCTACAACTCCGCTGCTGCGCATCGTGTGCCGGTGAGTCGCATGGTTTTTGTTTCGCTGAGATAATAAATCTGTGAAAATTCTATCAGATATACGTGTATGTATGGCATGCATAAGGTAAAGGTAACGACATAAAGATTGCAGTCAAATAAATCACAGATTTGTTGTCGTGAAATGGACGGGCTCGAATAAATTAGGACCAATATTTAATTTTTAACAAGTTCGCACGCAGAAAACGCATTGTAGAACACTACAATCAGTATATTAGGAATGTTAGAAAACGATAACGCGAAGTTTATTATAATTACTTAACTTTTTGAGTTGAAGGCTTCCTATTTTCCCTTTCTGAAATATTCTTCCCGATAAAATATTATACAAGCTTGTGTAAAAAGGAATTTCGCAGACATATTATAATATGCCATAA
>NW_011967168.1:437486-461319 GCF_000949405.1 Vollenhovia emeryi
GTATGATTACATGAAAAGTATATTTTACTGTTACATTACACAATGTTCGATACGTGAATAATTTATTCTATTGTCGATTTGGTCTTAATTTTACTGAGCTTTTCCATTAATATTTATTATCTTGATACATTATCCATTGGAGAATTTCATATCGGCTGTGTTGAAATGTTGAATTTTGAAATAACGTTGGAAGACGTTTGAAATAATTTTGGGACGCTCTCGAAAACTTTGCGCGTCCTCATCGCGAATTTCCATTGAAATGTTGGTGCTTTTTTAACCGAGATAGGGGCTTATTTTATCGACAATTCGATTGTACGTCATATTTGCCGTTCGTGAAATTGCAAATATCGAGACGACGGGAATTTCGCGGGGCGCGTTCGTGTCGTCTGACTTATCGTCGAGTTTTCGTGATAATAGCCGCCTCTCGTAATGCGGCGCGGCAGGAATAAATTATCTCTTCGACGCGCCATTAGAAAGTGGAAAAAAGTTTTTATTATCGCGAAGCGGTACGTACTCGGGGGGCGGTAAGTGCCGAAGAAAATCGCTGACAACCGTGGACGTGTCGTCGTGATAGGGTGCCGACAATCTTAACTTATAAGCCTCTTAAAAGCTTTGCCGTTTAATTAAATGGGCAAAGCGCGCAGATATATAAGAAGATTCCTGCCATTATTTTATACACATTCAACGTATTGCGGGACGAACTTGGAGAAGTCGCCGGCTGAAATGTAATTTGGCTCACCCGCGGCTTTCCCGCTCCTCCAGCTCCTTATTTTCGAGAATGGTTCATAAAGGGATCGCGTAGTTAGCGCTAAATGCGGTTTTATATATCGGCCTCCGCTTCTCGGCGGAATTTCTAAAGAGTCTGGGCGGGTTTCTGAATAACCGTCTGTATGTACGCGTCGTCGATTTTCGTCGTACGGGCGCGACCGTCGCGACGGAGAGCCGTTTCCCCGGAAAATATTGCACCGGGGGTTCGTATTCCCAATGTAAACTCTTTGGGATGCAAATTTTCCTTTCCTGCGTCTGCTCGTATCAGCCCCACGGCGTAATAAAGAAACGCATATCGAGATGAACCACCTTCTTCCCCTCCGCCCGGTCGATCGATTTTACTTTTCGCGTCGCCCATCCCTCCGCTATGAAAAAAATTGCCACGGCATAAGGCGTGTGCGGCGCAAAATGAAGCCTCTGCTCGCGCGGCTAACATTAGTGGACGCGTCGACAAATTTGCTTTACGCGAAACGGCGAACGTTAGAAAGAACTTTCCAGACATTTGCTAATATTTCACAAAATTGCTCGTCCGCTCTTTTTGCTCTCATATTCGTGCTATTCTCCCACGGCCGATCATATATTATTTCATGAATAACGCGGAGGAAGATCGTCGATGCCAGTTCGTCGGGGCTCGCGTAAAGCGTACGTACGAAAATAACTTTTATGTGCCTCGCTGTTAGTTTTTTTATCTTCAAAAGGATCGGAAATAGTTTTTAATTAATTTCACTTGTGAAAAGAGCGGATGGCGCGCGTTTTAAATTACGATCCGCTTAAGACGGAACGTCGGCCGCGTGTAAATTGTAAAAATATCGCGTCTAAGAGAAATGAAATAGAGAGATTTCTTATAAGCCGGATGATTCCACGGTGTTCCGAGGCAATGGAAAATATTGATATCGAAAGGAAGGGAAATACGATCGAGTCGAGAGAATCGACTTTCTTTCCTTCCATCTAGAAGCGCGGTCTCATTATAGAGACTAATGGCACAGTGGTTCGTATATATACCGCATGAAGGATGGATTCGTTCCTTCCCTCGATATTTTTCACTCGCTACTTTGAAGGCTGGTCAATTACCCGGAGTGTGAAACGCTTTTGCTTAAGTACGTCAAAGTGACATTCTTTTTTACAACTGCCAATATCTCGAGTTTCTGCTTATCCGCTTGTACGAAACGCTCGTGCCAGCTCGGTGCAAGATTGCTTGTTAAGTCGTCTCCCCCCTCGGTTTACAAGCGCAACGCCCCGACCGCGGCAAATTTTCTCGAGGCTGGGTGGGTTACAATGATGGAAGCAATTTTTTGTTCGAAAGTACATAGAAATTGCTCTATGTGCGTTTGACATACGCAGCGTTCTTTCACTTGTTGAACGCAAAAAGCCCCCGTAGGATCGTGGACCGTGAATTATTCACCCTTAGCGTACACGCATTCTTCTTCGCGGGTTAGAACCTGCCCACCTTTATGTGCCCTCGATGAGGGATGTTACGATCAAAGACCGTCATCGGTTTGCACGCGGCTGATCCCGTTATAAATTTCGGATTCGTCGGCGGAACGTAACCATATTTCCCCCAGTCCCTCGGCGGAGAAGAGAGGAGGGGAAAAAAAAGCTCGTTTGATATTGGCGATATGGCAGCGTCGTAAATTGCGCTTTGATATATCATGACGCGATCGGTGGATATTGCGCGTGCAACGTTATTCCCGGTCTGATGTATGTGAGCGCGCACTCGCCGCCGGCGGGACTTTTTGAAAAACGCCTGACAAGGTGGAAACAAAAATATTTGCCCGGCGAATCGGCTGGTGATATCGCGCAGCGGATATCGATCCGCGTTAACCGCGGCTACCTGCGAATTGATGAATTCTCACTCTGACGGAAAATCTATTAGCCGTTCCATAAATCAAAGAACGTTTACCCGCTCGCGGGGTCTAGGAATTCCCTCTGCCTTGGGTTAACCGCTGTAAGCGGACGTATTACGTTGTAGTTATCCCTAGCTGCCGAGAGTTACTCACTGCAAACGTAAACTGTGCAAACGTGCCAAGTGCCTTCATCACGCTCCACAGTTTGCGAAATGATTAATGTAGCGCAACGTGCTCGGTTTTCTGCGTGTCGAAGAAATTTAGTTAATCCAGGCGTGAACGTGACAAGTTCCGGGCGACCAGCTTCGGTCTCGAGAGCGAACGACGTTGGGACGAGGCGCGCGACTTCTTTCGAGCGTAACCGCGAGACGCGTTCGAGCGAATCAACAATGAAATATCTGCTCCGTTTCAAGACGGCGATTCAATCATTTCCAATCGGCAACTTTGGCGCCCGTGAAATTATTAAATTAATTAGCGCGTCGCCGTCGAGGTGATGTCCACAATTGGGTCGTTTGCGGAAGGCGCGTGGCGAAACCAACTTGGTATACATTTAATTAACGAGCGGCGCCAATTAATCAAGCGCCTTATATATATTGTATATATGAAGCATAATCCGTCTTCCTAGCAACGAACCCGTCCCTTTGCCGCAAAAATCTTATTAACGCGAAAATTCATCATTCTTTTATTCGCGCCTCTTCGATTTCGTAAACAATGGGGCTTTATCGTCGGAAGCAATATAAATCTCTTTTTTTATACAAATCTTGTAAAGTGCCCGCTATCCAGGAAATTTATTCGTACACGTGTCGCGCCCGTGCTTGAATTAAAAATCGAGCGAATTTTTAATGGGCAACATTGCGGCTCGTCGATGGAAGTGGGTCGATTACGGCGAGATCGTACACGAGCTGAATTACGGCATCGCATTTAGGGTGGCGTTCCTAATTAATTAAGTATCTCGGGAGAAAATTCGTCTTCCAAGGCTTTGTAATGAGGTGCTTTGCGGGAACACTTGGAAAACTTAATAGCATGGGGGAAAAAGAGCCCTTTGTCCGTCCGACTTGGCGTACAATGCGCTAGCGAATTTCCCTCGAGTTTATTCACCATTAATCGCCAAGTTAGAGTCTATTGTTTGTATCGGTTGTAAAATCGCGATATCCCCTGTTCCGGCGCAGCTCGCTCAACGTGGCGAGTTATCGAAACGCATACCGAATACTCGCGGATAAAAGTTTGCATTTCTGAATAGCAATACCGCGAGCGAAAGTTTTCTCTCTCCGCAGCTCCTTTCTTACCGGAGCACCTACTTGTAAGAATCTTATCGAAGGCGTTACTCCGGAATGAACTAGCGATCGAATCGAGATTTTGGGCGAGGCAAAGAAAGCACATCGAGCGGTCTCGTGGCGCCGGCCGACGAATCCCGGGGATTTGGTTCTTTTACGATAAAC
Organism: Vollenhovia emeryi; assembly: GCF_000949405.1. Lineage (NCBI taxonomy): Eukaryota > Metazoa > Arthropoda > Insecta > Hymenoptera > Formicidae > Vollenhovia > Vollenhovia emeryi. The sequence continues at coordinate 441,538 of NW_011967168.1, forward strand.
GCTGTCCGATAATCCGTTAGAGTAACGACTTCTTCTAGGATCAATGATGACGACGGCTCTATGAGCGATCGTCTCTTTACGAGCTACGGACAACGGGAAATGTATTAAACTTTACTTATTGAATTATTATTAGAAACATTAGTCACGCCAGTTGCTCAAATGTCGCGCACTCAAAGTCCATTTGCTAGTTGGAAACTCGAAATTATCTTTACGATATATTGTTAATCCAATATTAACTTAGAAATTACTAGATGATATAAAGTTATAGTCGCTTCTCGTAAGAGGCACGATTCAATTGGCAGTTAATGTTGATTTATCTTGAATAGGATACTCGAGCACAAGTTTCTTCCTTGATGGACACTTATTTAGAGATCGCAATAATTGGCTTTTTTAATGCTCTGAGATAGAAAATGTCGCGAGGAGAGGTTTCGATGTATTTCTCCGTTTGAAATTCAAGTCGTGAGCCAATCTACTTTTCTCTATTTTCCTTCAACCTAATGACGTTCCTAAACACCGCGCGCGCGCTTATCAACCCTCCAATTTCGACGCCATTACGGTTAACATTGTATTCACGAATGCGTGTATGCAATTCGAAATCGGTTAGGCGCGTTCGAGCGTAATCGCGTGTCTTTGGGAGTAAGCCTTGTGTATCCGTGTGTGTCGTATAGCGTTTCTAAACTCGTATCAAAGAGAAATCCGAACGTTGTAAACTTGTTCGAGCGAGCATTTTATACACGGCGAGGGAAACGCCGCGTCGTTAGCTAAACTTAATCCCGCGACGCAAATATTGAGGCCGAATACAAAATTACGGACCACGACGTAGCGAAGCGGCTGTCGATCTTAAGCGACACCGTTTGAATAAAATATCAATCCCCGAGTAAACGTGAGGGGTCGCAAGGTATCGAATTTTACAATTTACGTCCCGCATACTTAACCGCGGTCCCATGTATAAATTATGGCTAATCATATTAAGCGGTAGCCGACACGGCTTCTCGAAAGGAGCCTCTCCGATCGTATAATTAACGCCCGTAACTTCGACGAGACGATGATGCGATAGACGCGTATCTCCTAGCCGTCGGAACGTGAATTATCTCAGCCCTGAAAGAGACCTTATCGCTCTGGATGCACCGAGAATCAATTTATGGAATCGGAAATAGCGGGGAGAGATACCGACGCTTCTGAAAATCGACGCGATTGTCAGAAAATTGCCGTTTAATGTAGACTACATTTTCTCATTGTCGGTACAACCTATCTGTACCCGAGAAGTAAACCGTCGCAACTAGAAAGTGATCGATTTGAGGTCTTCGTCTCAACTGAACGCTCCAAGGGGTAAACCCAAGAGGGAAACCGCTGAGGGCATTGTGGTGTACAGATTTGCGGCATTACTAGGCATTGCTAGACATTTTTTGGGCATTAGGTCTTGCTGGAGCATGATAAAGATAAACTAAGATAAGATAATAAGATAAAATAATGCCCACTGGGCATTAGTGGGCATTGGTGAACAAGATTTTGGTCAGCGCACCCTCAGAAAGGATTTCTCTTACCTCATTTAGTATAAAAATGAGACAATATCAAAATAAAATCAGTAATTCTTATTCTCCTCTATCGAATTAAAAAAGAATGACTTACTATGTTGAGACAAGAGTAACTTATATAAATGTAACTTTAGATATTCTTGCGTTTAGAATCAATTTTCCCCCCAACTTACAACGCACCAAGTTGGCACCACGATATTCGACAAAAGACGACACGTACTATCATTTTATTCTAGATTTTATAGAATCTTTAAGATTAAATTATTCCTTTCTCTATAAGAAGTATGATTGGCGCTATATCGATCCTATTTTCTGATACATTCAAGTGTAATAGCATTGGTTCTGGAAACTTTTTCTGTGGGTGTGGTTTTCCCTTCGGAACGCTTTAATTGTTTATTTTATCATTTTTTTTATTAAGTGTGTTCACACTTTAGGATATTATAAAAATATAAAAAGCCACTAGTAGAAATACGAATTGTTTTCGACTCTCCTGTATAAATTTGCTAAATGTCAGTTACGACAGTTGATCTCTCGGGTGTAGATAAATTATTTTCGTGGTACAGTTGTTACACATGTGCGTTCGCGTGTGCATCAATTTGCTCGGTCCTTTTCCTCGAGACGCGTGCCATCGGACCGCGATGTGGAACATCTACGTTTTTCAATTTCCTAATGGATACGCGCCGGTAGCTGTACGTTACTCAGCCGCGATCATTCAGCCGGGTTGATTGAAAATTGCGGGCGCAAAGCGTAGCGAGGAATCGATACGTTGACTGAGCCACTCGGTAACACATTACATCCGCCTTTGTAGGCACTACTTACATCGCAGCGGGAATTTTATGACGATATTACAACATGATTAGAATCGACAATTTGGATTTAATGTTGCTATGCGGCGGCGCCATTTTTTTTACATTAAATGATCGAATCTTTTAAACTAGATCCGCGAAACGGAAGAGAAATATTAAAGACGTGTATGTTTATTTTATGAAAAAAAAGATATAAGCGAGAAAGTCAATTTATTTTTAGGAATATTTAGATTCGCTTTTGGCTGCCCATAAAACGTCACTTTATTTGCTTAAAATAAGGATATGGTGTTACGAACGTCACATTATTACACTCTCATGTCATATCTGCGGAGCGAATATACGTGTCAGGCTACGCAAAGTACGACGCTATAGTAGATGATGCATGATAAAGCGCATGAACGCGAGTAAAACGTAAAAGAACGTTGAGGGAGATGTGAATAGTGGTAGCCGGGGTGATGGATTTAATACGCCGCAGTGTATTATTTAATAAAAAGTTACAACCCGTTTACAGAGGAGGCTGTGTGCAATTTTGAAATACACTACGTACGCGAGAAGACAATCAAAATGCAATTATTTTTTAACTATTTCAACATCGCTGTTTATTAATTAGCGAAGACACACAAATGTGCAAAATGAGAATAATAATAATTGAGTCTCCGGGTGTATTAATACGACTGTAGTCGAATTGTTTGACCGAGACACGCCATCTCCCTTTGCCTAAATGCGTCTCTGCATTTATAATCAGCCGATAGCCTACTAAAACGCAAATGCGCCACGATAATTCCATGCGCTGGGCGCGATAATGGAATCGATTGCAATCGAAATGAGTTTAACTACGCTCAACTATGATTAAACGACTCCCCGAGATTCGCTTTAATAAAAGTGACTTGGCTGCAAATGACGCGGCCTCGTAGTAAATAAAATCAGTTGCGCGAGACTTTATGGGACCCGGCGAGAAACCGTGGCAGTAGTTGCGGTCTGATGACAGTCAGACCGGAGAGTGCGGTTGTAAAGGCGTCCTTTCGAACAGGTTGTCTCCGGTACGATATTACGTTGACGATACCGCTGCATCCGCGTTTATAGCTCGCGACTAAATAACACAGCTTGCACCTTGAAGCCGGATTCGAAGATCCTCGCTCTTTTTCGCGAGACACGACGACGCGGTATTTTTCTCAATTCGTAAAGTCGCGCTCGTAAAATTGACGGTTTCACACCGTAATCCTTGAGGCATTTACGAGGTAGCGGATGTAATTATTAAACGCAATAGAAACGAATTGTGCCAATAATAATGAGATATATCAATAGCACGGAAATTCATTTGAAAAACTGGCTCGTGTACATTGTACGTAATTAATAACTGAGCATTATATTACCATATCGAATTAGATTAGTCGAATTTATATAATTCGAAATATAGAATATCCCTGCAAACTTGTCCGCTACGGACGTCCGGTTTGTTATTACAAATCATCGTGTTGAATAAATACAAAACCGTCGGGCGGAGAATTTATGATACTACGTGGAGCGCGTACACGTGCATCGATTCGATCTCGCGCATCGCCTTGACGTTGCAAAAATTTCTCCCAATGTTATCGCAGCACCGCAACAACGTTCGCCGTGTTTGCCCAGCGGTGTTTATCGAATGGAAAAATATGCTCATGGCAATTCCGGTAATGGTCGCGGATTCGCGCGCGCGCGGCGCAGCAGCCGTAAAAGCTACTCCAGCTCGCGAACGAGCATGCCTGTCGAATGTGTACAGCGTTTTTTAAAGCGCGGTGCACATTTCAACCCTACGTTGTTGTATTTCGCCGCAACAACATTCGCCAGGTCATTCTTCGCGCGCATTCTCCCCAGATTTGCACGACCGTCGTTTGTTGATCTACGGATGAATGCGTACGCGTTTTAATTAATCTCACTACCATTCTGTTATAACCCGTTCTTTCTTTATGCGTGACACGCGTGTTTGCTCTTTGTCAGAATTTTTATTGAAATTACACGGTGCATCCGCATGATGCGCCTGTCACATCAAACAGATTTTATTCCACCATTTATTCAGAATTGAATCCAAAGTATCGTGTGCTTTGCGATCGAGTCTCCTTGCGTTAATTTGTTTCGTTTAATAACAGATTTATTTAGAGTATTTATAGATATTTCTGTGTTTTTAGCGTTGATGTAGAGATTTTTTATTTTATCGACGCTTCTTTGATCTCTCGAGGAAACAGTTTAATTGTTGACACGTTGAATAAGTCCGAGTATTCGAATTATTCTTACCGTGCAGCAGCATGAAGAGGATGAAAATGTGGATCATTTTGAAAGGTTTGCATCGACCGGTCCCATTGCCACTATGTTGTAAATCCATTCCCAGTGCTTTCACAGTCCATTGTTTCTGATACATTTCATGTCAGCTGCTTCTTCAAAGCTGCAGCAATCGGCCGGGGGCGACATGTTTTCCTGGTTGACAATAAAAAGGAATTCACTTTGCTCACTGACAGTTGCAACACTTGCCACTTGGCCGCGTTATTTGACGTCAGTCATCGATATCTTGCACTTTTGTATATATTTTGCAAACCAAGAAGCAGGCTTATAAGTCGAATAAAGACTGCGCCTTTGTTCCAAATTCTCGCGGAAAGATCGATTACGGTAAAAGTAGTCGAATCGTAAAATTGACATGACTTGAAAATCTTATATTTTACATTTCACCTCTTAACATAATTAAATTAATCCATGTACGCAAAAGAGATTTTCTGAATATTAAATGCCTGGCACGGGCGTGGAAATTAACGCGAGGAAGCAATCATCGCTGTAATCAGATTAACATCTCATATTATATACAATGATAGACTTGATATTTTCCCGAATTATGCAACGAGTCATCATGCGCGAGTGTACGCAATTACTCGGGAAAGTAATTGCTTGGGCCGCGATTACGATTTCAAGCGCTGTCGGCAAAAAGAGAGGCAGGAGAGTGTTTAATCGCGTCGCGCGTGACGTTCGTTCTATTCGCTGCTGAAAAGTGTACGTGCTATTTGCTTTCGTGTGAATCACGCGAGCGGCGAGATCAACAATATGCGGGCTATATGCGCGACATATGTTATACCGGTGCTCCCCGATAAGTTTACATTAAGTGACGCGCTGCGGAATGGTCGATTGAAAACGAACGTGATATGGTTTCAATTGAATTCGCGCATCTATTACCCGATCGGGTGTTACTGGCCAGCAAATCATAATCGACAGAACTAATTCGGTATGCACACAACACGGCTAGGGATATTAATTTCACTTGTCATTGGATTTCACTGAATGCATCCGTATCTGCACATGCGGGGTAGATACTGCTATAAACTGTTCTTGCTGCAGTGAGGATGAATAGATAGTTTAACCGAAGACTATTGAGCCGTATTGCCAGGCATTGTAGAACTGATACGATCGTTTTGATCGCTTTATCATATTAAATGTAAACTTTATTGAACGACACATCTCGCAGATTGTCGGACGCTGAAGATACTCCAACCATGTGACATTTTGCTTTCAAACGTATGAGCTCGTAATATCGCATGACTTTTTGTTATATTAATAGATTTGAAAAACTCACGTGAGACGGGCTCTTTCGAAGACCTGATAAAATCGAGAGCGTGAAATACGCTTGACAGATATGGCAGAAGGGAATTTTCAGAATAGCGATTTATACATACGCGTGTAGCATTTCCCACGAAATATTCACGAGATATCGACTACGTCGAGGCGGTCACGTGCTCGCTTTTTCGACGATTCATTGTTTTCGATTTTCCTGCGCGCGAAAAATTGGCGCGTGCAACGTCCAGTGCAGCACTGCAAACACTCATGACTAATAAAAATGGCAATTTAACGGCCGGTCTCGCACCTGTCAATTTAATTTATGCGATCGCCTTCTCGCGCTCCAATCTTGAAAATCAGCCGGCACACTCGCTCGTCGCCGCACCATCGAATGCACCGAGTCCGTTAGCGAGAGGAAACATTTCACAAATCTGTCTTCACGTGCAGCGGGCACACACCTTTCCGCCCTTATCACCTGTCATGAATGAACGACGGAGCGACAAGACCCGCGCAATCACAGAGAGAGAGAAGCGTCACTAAATCCTTCCAGCGCAGCTGGTCCGTACTTCCACGTGGTCGACTGCAAGCTCTCGCGCGAGGTGCATCTTCGCGGGGATCCTGTGTCGCCGGTGGGTGACGTACGATCGTTGCGAAAGAGCTAGGTGGGACCGCGCGCCACTTCCGTCCTTCTAAAATGCCGTTCATTCATCATGCCGCACTCACACTAACGCGCCGCGAACACCTTCGCTCACAGCGGAGGGACGCAGAGGGTGTATGCACCCGGTGTCGTATATGCACCGTTGGCGAAAGGGCGGTAGGTGGGGGGCGGGGGAGGGGAGGTACAACGAGAGAGGTCGTGCGAAGAGAGGTCGCGGGGTAGACAGGGGACGACGAAAGGGGGTAGGGAGAGATAGGTGCGTAAAGAGACCGGTGGGCGAAATGCTGCCGTGGTGGAGACCGCGACCCAACTGCGCCAGCGCTTAGCTAGATATCAGCCCCCGACCACCGACGTCAACTCTTACCACCACCCCCCGCTGCGATGCCCAACCATGCCGGCTTTCACCCACCCGCGTGCCACCCCTTGTGCGCGCCGTCATAGTCCCACCGTCGCGTCGCCGGCTGGTTGATTGTGAGGACGGCTGGCATGGTTCGCGCGCGCGATGGCATTTCCATTACTACCGCGGGCCATTGTCATCGATGACTTTTGTGTCGCGCTGCCACGCGCCACGCTATTCTTGTGCTGCAAGGTTATTAAGGTTGTTAGCTGGCTAAAAGCGCGTGTAGGGCTACAAACTCCTGTTATTGCCTGTCTCGAGCTTGCCAATGGCTGTCCGCGATATTTAACGCCGGCGCTAGAAAACGGTATCGACGTTGAAATAAAATTTATTGGCTCGGAAATACTTCGGGCGTCGCAATTTTTCGTGAGCGTAACTTTTTTTTTAACGTCCCGTCATTTTGGCAGGTTTGGCAATATACACCTGCCGGTGATTTGGTGTGCGCTGGTGTCATTTTTACACCAATGTTAACTGTAAAATATGATGCAGTTTTCATAAAACATTATAATCTAACGATATTACATCATTAAAAAATGTAAAGAATTAGACATACGATAAATTATTTTTTTTAATTTATATTATAATATTTTTATCCATTAATATATTACTAAAAGAAAAACGTATCTTCGAAATTGTCATCGATCATTCAAATAGTATTGGCAATTACCTGTATTATCGGAAATTGTTTAAACTCTATATTACACAAAATTTAAGCTTAAACACTATTCTGTATATATTAATATTAGTACGAATTAGTGAAATCAATGGCTTTTAGTCTCTTTAACTTTTTATCTCTTACGAATGAACCAATCGCTGGCGACTGTATATGCATTCATTTTAATACTAAATATTTTCGACCAAGTTATTATGCCTATTATTTTTGTTGCTTAAATAATCTGTCGTTGACTTTAGAAACGTTATTAATTCTATACAAGTGCGACTTTTTACACTAAAATTGTAGTTAGAATTAAATTTCAATTTCCAAATATGAAAAAGTGATGACGACACGTAGGTAATTTTATAAGTTTATGACAGATCGACTGTTTCTCTTCGGAAAATGCAATTTTCTTAAGATAATTACTACTTTTGTTTTTGAGATAATCATTGAGAATCTTGTCTTTTAGCTTGCTTATATATAATAGAGGACAAAGTATCATTATAGTAAGATTCCTTTTGCTGCTACAACAATCACGATGAATATTTTACCGTTCAAATAACGAAGCGGATTGTCTCTTTTTTTCTCGTACCGTATTCGCAATTTATATTGCTGGAAAACTGCAGACTCTTGCAAAGCCAGCGACTTAAAAGTTTTCCCGGTAATTTTCTGAATACCAAATTCTTTCTCATCGATTATCCGCGTTTTATTCAACTTTATTTTCTTGTTGTTTCCACTGGATTTTCCTACGGTCGGACATTTGAAGATGTCTTCGTGTAAAGTGCAGGTTCGCGCTCGAATACCTCGAGGAAAGTAATGTGTTAAAAAAGCATGTCCCTCCCTCAGTATCGTATCGATCATCGATGTCTTAGGGAGTCTCGATTCAGCCGCCCTCGATTCGCGTTCACGGCGCAGTGCACAAGACGTAAACCCGTAAATACCGAGATGTGGGTGAAGGCATTCGAGCGAGGGCACGGAGCAATTTTCGCCGTATCTTGCAATTTTCATGCAGTTGCAAATGGTTGTGTACGGCCCGCCCAGAAGGCGAAGCACGCTTTGCAGGTGTTTGCAACTTGGGCGTGCCGCACGATGATGACCTCGTTAAAACGCCTTTTAATCCCGCATCAAAACCTTCAGCGACTATCTCTCGCGTAAAACAGTTTCCCCGACATATTTTCCTCCCTGTGATAGGCGCAACGATGTTGAGAATACAGATTTTCTGACTTTTAAATAAACAAACGAAACTGAAAAAGGGCAAGGGAAACCAAGAGATTCCGCCATGGAAAGTTTAGTGACTTAGTATTCCATTAAAGTACTTTGAATTTTTAATTATTTACAGTTTCCTGCACGATTTTCACAAAAAGTTTCTTTCATCATACTGAAAATGTGTACGTGAGTCATTTACGTGGTTTCTCGTAATTTTGTCACGGGACAACTAACTCTTTGAATTATCCTCGTCTGTAAACCTTGATATTTGAAAACAATCGCCGCGGTTCCGATACACGAACGCGAGCCTACACCGACTTTGCCAAGGAATCTGATAGCCGTCCTTTCTGCATGCAGAAACAATTAAGCGCATTAGTGTAGTCGCCGCAAATGCTATAGCGAAACTTGGTGGAAGGTTGCCGTCGGAGTGGCCGTCGTCGCGGCGTTAGCTGGCAGTCTTTGTGGCAGTAACTATTTCTAGTTTACACCGACATTCCACTCACGGCTTCAATCTGTGAGCGAGGACCGGAAGGCGGACGGCGCGTTAATGCCTGCGGCTGAAAGGGATACGGATCGCAGATTGCACCCTTCATGACTCGGCACTATCGGCAAGCGTTGGACGAGGGTGCGATATCGCGCGATGCAAATTTGGCATCGCATCCCGTAGCGTTATCGTACCTACGTCTGTAATTTGCGAGAGCGCGATTATTTTGATCTGTATTTGCGCTCTTGACTATTGTTTAACGCAAACTTTGACCGCATGCTGTAGAGTAGATTGAGCAGGGATAATTACGAGGGGGAAATCGCTGACCAAAATGTTAGCATTACTCTATCTTATTATTTTATTTTATCTTATTACATCTTTATAATGCCCCAGCAAGGTCTAATGCTCAAACTAATGTCCAAAAAATGCCCAGTAATGCCGCAAATCTGTATACCACAATGCCCTCGGCAATATAACTATTAACGTTTATTTTTCATTCTGATGATAATATCGACTTAAACTGGAATTTAAAAATCTGATAAATTTTATCAGATAACGAAATTTTTTTCTCCCCTTTTCGGGACCACCGTGTGAAAATGTTTAATATTAAACTTGGAAGAAAAATCTATAATTTCTCCTATAAATCCAAGTACGCCGTTATCATTCTAATTAATTAGTGTTCTCACCGATACTGCGTGCAGCAAATTGAAACTAATCACTGAGTCACGTACTCGCGGATTGATCAAGATCCCGGAGAATTATGTAGGTAGTGAATGGCTTGTAATCTCCCAAGATTATGCCGATATCCCTATCGAGAAACTACGACAGCGGCGGGCTCGCCGAGTAGCTCAGACTCGTTTAAGATTCGATTTTGACGAACCGATGATTTGCTCCGAACATAATAAGTTTGATGTTGTTATGCAAATTTCGCTACACGAGTTCGCAAACAATTAAGTATTTTCGCGCGGCGCGTGAAACGCCTACGTATACCTGCCAATTACGACGCGATGTAATAAGTTCTACGTAGTTTCGGCGTGTCGCCGACGTTTCTGACAAACAACAAGTTTCGGCGGTAGCGCGAGATTCGGATCGATATTAAATAATGTATGTTTGACGAAGACATCGCGCGTACGTTGTTATGCCTCGAAAGAAATTGGGACAAGCTATGCGGAACGTTGTCAAAATTTCAATCAGCTTCCACATTTTATTCCTAATAAAAATACCATCGATAATATCAATTTTATTTTGATATTTTAATTTGATATTTTAATTTGAAATGGAATCGTCAAACAAGTTGCTGTATTCCATATTTTGGGCATTTCTATAATCCATATTAATTTATAAATGTGTCCTGATTAATATAGATTACGGAAAGATGATCTGTCGTAACGGTAAATTATGACCTTATATCGTACAAACAAAGAGCGAGCTACACTTTTAAGCTTCATATTTCACGATTATCATCGCTTGAATCGTATACGTACTTTAGAGAGAGAGAGAGAGATAACTTTCGGTCAAAGTGAATTACTTATGTCGCTCAATATTTGCACGCAGAACGCCTTTTATATGATAGTGAAGAGCGTAATGCGTTGCAGTTGCTATCCCGTCTCATCGGTTTACCCCAAAACGATGTAAAAGTATCGCTCACGCGAGGCTCATTAGCATTTAGAGTGGCGAGAGATTTATTCTCTGGCTGTGACTGCTGGATCACGACACGGCATGCATAGGATTATCTTCGAGGACCTGGACAATAGTGACCTAATCCATTTACAAAGGAAACGAGGTACTTTCAAGGGGGTGATCCTGAGTAGTAGTCTCGTTTCTCTCGCGTCGCGCTGCTTCGGGATTTTACGTTTCAGCGATCGTTTCCGTGCCTCCGAGTCACGTAAGGGCAATGAGATAACGACAAATCTTTTATCTCCGCGATCGGAACTCGATATAATTCCCGCGCGTTTATTTTCCGCACGGACACGCGGTGGAATCACGTTTCGCGCAATTGAATCGCGCGTTGTTAAAAATTGATAACTGGAAACACGTACAAATTACTGTCGTTAAGCTTCACGGTACATTAAGCGATTCGTGGTAACTCGGCCGATTTATTGTCGAATAAAATTGCAGGACCGCCTTTGACATTTCAGTTTCGGGCGTATTATCGTGCACATTCGCAGTTTAGAGCTCCCAAATGCGGCCCGATTTCAACCAATTACTTTCGAAAATGATGGTGTAAATAACTACGAGCGAACGTTTATTACGTTTATCGCCGATCCCAAAGTCAATATTAGTAATGAAGGTGCGTTTAATTTACCCAGCAAGATGATTGGCAATGTAATGTTACAACCGAGGGGGAAACCGCTGCCCAAATTTTCTACACCAAAACTAATGCCCAAAAATGCCCAGTAATGCCGCAATGCTCTCAGCGGTTTACCCCTCGGTTACAATACATTTAAATCGTAATCCACATTTTGATTTATATCTCATTTTGAAAAGACGAGATATATTTAACTATATTCTAAAAGATAAAGGCTCAACTTGTCTCGTCGGTAAAATAAAAATAAATCTTTAGATATTCCGGAACACATGAAGAGCACGAAAGGCAGCATCCAAACTCATCGATAAAACTCGAGCGCCTTGTACGCAGAATAGACAATTGCTTAACTATTTTTACCTGAGATCTTTCTGCGGCGAAAGCACGACTCGCGATAAACGACGTCGCGCGCATTACGACGTTCAAGTTATTCACACGAATGCAGCTGCTTTGTATTTGCAGCGCGCAGTCGAGCGGGGGCGATTATATCACACAGGTCGTGGAAATCCAGGCATTCTTGGTGAACGCCATATGTCGCCAGGCTCACCGGCCTCGGAGAGCGTGCTTTGCGCGCGGTACGCGAGAAGTTACAGCTCCCCCGTTCAAAGCAGATTGTCGTTAGTAGTCGGTGTACGTATGCGCTACTTGGCACCAGGTACCGACCTGCAAAGCCCTTCCTCTCCTCGTCTGTGGCCACATCGCTGGCCCTCTGTCGAAGATTCGCCAACCGCGAATCCGTGTTCGTGAAAGAAGAGCAATGTATTTGAGCGACGTTTCTCTCTTGTGATGGAAATTTAATTATCGTCTTGTTAACCCTTCTCTCTCTCTCTCTCTAAGGTTCTGGCTGAATGCCAATGATTCGCTTTCTTCGTTACGTGTTCTCGTACGAGCATAAAAATTGTATACGGCGAACGTATTCATTGGAATTATATATTCTGTGCGCTATTATGCATTTACGTAATTATAAAAATTAATATATAATGTTGATGAGATAATTTTGAGTGCTTTTTTATATAGAAAATCCAATATAATTTTTCATCTCAATTAACTTTAATTGGTTTTTCGTGAAATAAAGCACAAACGCGGAAACGGAATATTTAGTAATTATCGGCAAAAATTCGAGATTAAAAAAAAATTGTTTTTGAATAAAATTAAATGTTTTAGATTCTTTTTCTCTCAATATTTATTTAAATACACATATGCTGATTACATTTAACGAATTATAATTAATATCTATGAAATTATTCTCTTTCTACTTACGTATATGTTATATGAAATTTGTTTAAATTATCTCATTTTTGTACACAATACAAATCTATATAATTTTTCGAAATTTATGTGAAAATGTTTCCTTGGCACCGTTCATTTTGATATTCGATATGATTGAACCGAAAACGAACTTAGGGGAGCGTATTTCTCGTTACGCTTAATAATGACACGTCGCCACAATCCGCGTATAAAAGTCGCTCACATTCGAATGCTGGAAAAAAATCCATCGATCCGAGATATAGACAAGCCAAACGGCGCGACGTTATACAGTCGCGTTTTCTATAGGAAACCCTCTTACAGTGATTGTATTCGACAGAACGGCTCGTTAATCGTCGTTCACCAGGTTGAGCTTTCGGTTTTTTTTTCACAGGTCTTTGAAACGCGGTGCCATTCACGTTCCCGATATCGACATACGCCCGCTAGCTAAAAAAAAAAGAAAATGTGGAACGTACATCCTGTACGGTCGACAGTCGGGGAAAGAAAAAAAAAGAGAGAATGGAAAGAGAGTCAAATGGGAGATTTTTGCGTGGAGTGCGAAGAACGCTTGATTTCGAAGGAAGAAATCAATCGTTCCTGAAAGCGCGATAGATTTTCGGCGTGAAATCCAACCCGTGCTATGCCGCGATTGCTGACAATAATTTTTTTTTAACTGCAGTATATCTTTATTTTTATCCGCGGCAAGTTCGATTGATTGCATTGCAGCGTTTATGCAGAATGGGCAGACGTTCATCTGTCATACGGAGAGAAAAAATGCTGTAAAGTACAGAAATTGTCGTTTTTTATATTTCTCTCGATTTGAATAACATGTTTAGTTTACGTATGAAAACTCCAGTTTTTAATTTCTACCGTCGGTGCGATACGAAATTTATTATTTTTATCCTATCTTTCGGACTCCCGTGTACAAAGTCCATCGGCCAGATGGATGCGACCGTCGTCAAAGTAATTGATGACTTAGAAAATTGCTTCCGAACGCTGCAACGCGAGGTCTCGATAAGCCGGCATATAGTTTCATAACTGTTTCCTGATGTTCCGAATGCATCGCGAGTCAGGAAATTGGGAGGGTTTGGCGATTGGTCCGAAGTGCGGCCAGGAAGCGAGAGAATCGAAAATATCGCCACGCTTAACGAGCTGTACGTGCTTCGTGCTATCGCGTCGCCCGCGCCACCGAAAATAAATTTGCGAAATCGAATCAAACGCCGAAAGAGACGGGTAATGGAATCTATTAGAGCGAATTTTGCTGTTCGATTCTGTCCGCGCTCACGGATGCCCCGTAAGCGTGACACGCACCGTCGTAAAACTTTAACGATTCGATCGTGAGATTTAGTGGGACGAGTGACGTAAATCCCTTTGACTCGCCGTCACGAAAATAGATAATACTTGTTTGGTAAAGAACTAGAATTTGTACGTAATTTTCTCTCTCTAGACACTTTTTGTTATGATTCATACGTTTGCAGTAACGCGATTTATTGAAAATTCGATAACAACGATTTTGACGAAATACGGTCGAAATCTTCGCAGTCATATTTCATTCTGGAACTTATCTCCGCGCACTATATAATCTTTGCTTGTTGCAGTAAAATGCAACATTAAAAATTCTAATTTTACTTTGCACGAGCATTCGTAAATTTTTAACTACACTTTAAGTTGCCAAGAGACGAGGAAATCAGGCAACTGCGAACAACTGAATTCTTTTTTGGAAAAACGGAGCGGAAGCGGCTCGCGAAACAGGTCGTAAGAAATTGGGGAAAGAACGTGGGGAAGATGAGGTGGAGTTACGAGGTACAAGGACATGTACGTCTTCCTTTTAGATTTCGGCCGCGCGTATTTATAAAAGAGAGAGAGAGATAAAAGCCATTGTACAGCTTTGATGCAATTCGGAGGACTCATAACTGACATTCGAAAGGGTAGCTAACGTCCGTATGATACCCACTTGGCCATCGTCCAACGTCGCTATCCGGTTAAACGAAGCGCGTCTTCTATCATGTCTATTTCTCTCCTTTTCATGTTATATGGCCGTCGTCCACCGCTTCCTAGCACGGACGCTAGCTTGTTTTACTATCGTCGTTCCTCGTCCTCGGGCCGGAACATCGCGGACGTGATCCGCGTAGACACACGTGCGCCCTGGTAGCCCTATTTTTCCCCACATGCGCGCCGAAGCTGATTCGAAAGCGAATACTTTGAAAGTACGCGAGACGGTCGTCGTTTCTCGACGATCGTCGATCTCCCGCAGCCTGTTCTCCCCTGTTTAGGGGAGGGTGGCCGTAAGTAATTCCGTGTCGTCCATCCGTTTGTACCGGAAGCCCGTGGAATCTCCGAGCGTCGGGGTCGGGACACCGATAGAACTACCTTCTTCCACGTTCTATCGGCGTTTCCGTCCGGCGCTATTATAGATAAAAGCGGCCGCGCTGGTAAATTGTTGTTTCGATTGGACCGCGAGCACCTTCTGTTCCATTATTTTCGACCCTCCTCCACCGTCGGACCCGACGGACCTTAAGGCATTTTATCTCGAATTTTTCTGTTCTGCCCCGCTCGTCGACTTTTCGCTGGGCATTCTTCTTCTCGCGCGTCGTCGTTATTCGTTCTCACGGACGGACGGGAACGCGGAAAGCGTGATAAATTGCGCCAAGAATTGAGATGAATATTGCACGAATTAATTTGTTACGCGGGTCGCGGAACGTTGCGCGCATCGGGAAATCGTTAGTGTTATTTCGAATCACCGTGATCTAGGATTCCAGGACTTTGGATTGCCTTCCCTCCCTCACGTTTTCTTTAAACATTCATTAATGCCATTCTATAACTTGTTGAGATAACTTGGAATTACTGCCATTCGCAAGTCGCGCTGCCGAAGTCATTCCTGACGGAGACGATATCGATGTGGCCGATAAATCATCGCGTCGCGTTGTCGACGTTGCAAGCTGGCGCGAAATCGATGCTCGATCATTAACGAGATTTATACAGAAATCGACGCGTTTCTTTGCGCCCAGTCGAGCCCCACTCGGCCACTGTATTCAGCGCAATCCGGTCCTCCCTCGTGAAAAATTAAAGATCCCGGCGCGTCGCCCTTTTTTCCCGAGCATTTATCAAGCCCACGGAGCCGTAGAAACTGCACGAGCTGCAGAACGTAATCTTGAACAATTCGAAGAATACCGGACGATTTCCTCGCCCCATTTCTGCCGCTTCAACGTTTTCGCCCGCCCGCCGCTCCGAGGTCCCGGCCGTCATTATTATCTTTTTAAGTGTCTCAGTCCAATCTAATTTCCAATCCTCAATGTTATCGCTTGAAATTTTTGTCACTGCCGCGTGCAACGCGACAGAAAGTAGATAAAACATAATTTTTATTATGGAAAACGACAATGTATCTTGTACAGTCGCTTTGTTCAAGATAGATATTTTATTCTTTTTTTTAACATTTTGTCTTTTTCCAATTGTATTTTATCTTAAAATCATATGTCAAAAGATACAAAATGTACGGATCTGCTGTGCAAAAAATTTTCGGTCAGAATTAACAGAATATAAACTAAGATAAAATAATCCCAAAATGTAGGTGTTTCGTTAAAATAATAAAGTTGATTGCAATGCGCTGCTTAATTGTACAAACATGTTCAAAACTTCAGTCAGATAACAAATTACTTTTTACCAATTAATCTACGGATAGGAAAATAGAACGGCTGTAACGAAAAAATTTTACACAGTCGTACACGCAGGTGAGCAAGTTAATCGAAGGAGTACGCAAGGGGATTAAGAGCAGCCAAAAATACGCGACTTCTTTAAAACATAGTTACACCTATAAAAACGCGTAAAACACTGCTTTATCCTCATTTGGACTTTAATAAACACTAGTTTTATTTACCTGGATTTCGCGTGCTTAACAGCGCCATTAAGACCATACGCGGTGATTTTTTTTATCCGGCTCTGTACTCGTTTTTACATGGATGTCAAGATAATTAATCGCATTTAATACCGTTGATGTTTAAAGAGGATTAGGGAAATCCGGGTAGCGGCGGCTTGTTACGACAGAAATAATGGAGCGTCGTGCACCTCGATCGAGTGTCGGCTGTGTGATAAGCAACTTTCCTTCACCTGGGAATATAGTTCGTAGCAAGTTGCGATAACCTTGGTTCCACTGGGATATCGGACTAATTTGCTTAGGCAAGGTGTTTAAGTATCTCTGATATCAGAGTGATTTTCAATCAAAAGCGGGATCGTCGCGGGAGATGATAATTTCACATTATGCCTCGTTATGTCGAGAGTGTTAACTAAACGCGGTAATTGCTCTATACTGACGCTGGAACACTACATTAAATTACGCGCGCATTAATCCATTCTCAAAAGTGACGTGAACTGATATGTTTTCGTTATTGTGCGACAGCATCGGTTACAGTCGCAACACATATTCGTAAAGATTTAATCGTAATGTATGCTTTAACACTTGGCCGCCTAGCAAAGCGGATTATCGCATCGCTATTACGCTTTTACACGGTTATCAGGAAATATATTTTTTCGAGAAGTTCTCGCTCTGTCGTCCGGGTCGGAAGTTGTTAAGATAAAAGCCGTTATTAAGCCAGTAATTACGAATTCTATGAAAAATCATGGGGAGGGCGCATGGTAGAAACTTGGCACGCAGTTGACAGGTTTACGATGACTATCGGGAAACATGAAAACGGTAAATTGCGCCCAGGCACTGCGGCGTACCACGTATTTTCCGCCGCGAGCGAATTCGATAATCCGCTTGTATCGGACGCGATGACTCCGTCGAGCGATCATTTGCGACGATTGTTGCAACTGATTGATTGCAAGCGTAATTTTCAATATACCCCTTTTGCGAGATTGCATCTGCACATTTAATTAAACTTAAAAAAAGAAAGAAAACACTACTCCCCTTTAATTTCTTCCATCAAAAGATCATTAAGTCTGCAAATCTTGGCTTTGTGTATCAAACTTTTTTGTACTTAAACTTTTAATGTGATTTAAATTCAATTGATATAACGTCGAGTTGCTCGTTACTCCGTTAAATTAATCTTAACGGTTGCCTTATCAAACGATTTCTGCTCATTGGATTTTTGAATAACGGTTCGTAATGTGTACCTTTCGTTCGCTATTTCGTGGCATGTTGCCACGTTAAGGGATCTCAGTATACTAGATATATACGACGAAGCAATCACGAATCGCAGTCTTGAGTTATACCGACGCAACGTTAACACTTCAAAGTTCGTGCATACCGACTGTCACAATTACTCGCGCACGAACCAAACACGAGACCGACATTGAGTTGTGTGGTTCACCATTGATTGCATAGCTCTACCGATCGTATATACATATATATACATTCTGATACGGAGGAACGTACACGCATCCGTCGGTCGTAGCTACAGCAGTCCAGTGAAACCGTCGGTTTGTTTCATGTTCCGAATTGACATATATATCTTCTCTCCCTCCTGATACTACCACCACCACCAGCAGCAGCAGCAGCAGCAGCAGCAGCAGCAGAAGTAGCAGCTGCAGTTCAACCGCGAGTCCGAGTCGAGCACATACTTACTTGAAACTATCAGCTCAACTGTCAAACTGGAGTTGATAATGTAGTCGGCCACAACAGTGCACGCCCCGAGCAACTCTCGGGCGCGGCGTGGAACAGAGAAGAGATCAGTAACTACCCGCAACTTCGCGAGAAGCTTAAGAATCGAAGAACTCGCGCGGGAGAAGCTTACACCCTACGAGCTTATAAGAGCATCCCGAAGTATGTACACCATATGAATTATGGACCAGGCGACGAGGGAGACGTATCTTCGAGTTATGCAAAACCTGGTTCTCGATGCGTCGCACCTTCGATGACACGCTCGTGCATATACTGCCTCGGCGCATCCATAAAGTCAATATCGACCTTTTTAGACTTAGCCAGGGTTGGGAAAGTTACTTTATAAAAGTATCTAGTTACAGTTACAAGTTACTAATTCTGAAAAGTAACGCGTTACAGTTACTCAAAAAGTAACGAATCGTTACTTTGCAGTTACTTTCTTACAATGAAAATAAAAATATTAAATCTGTAATTGAATTGTAATATAAAGTGTCGATAAAGCCCGGGTAGCCCAAAGTATTGGCGTAGTATTGGGAAATAATGTAAATGCAATACCGTACAATTATTGATACGTAACATTGGCGTTACATTAGCCTTTATTCTATATTCAATATTATAATTTTATTGGGCAATCTTGCCCAGTACAATTTCGATATTAATCCAAATTTTCGTCGGTTATTAAAATTAATCAATTGCGAAAATTGTTGGAATTTCGGGCGTTGATTCCAAGAAATGACATAGCGCCGCGAACACCGGTTGAAAACAGTCTATTGTGTCGAGTCAGTCGAGCGAGGCCGATGTTCCGCGTGTCTTCGCGTCGCTCCTCGTAACGCGATCATTTCCTACGAGAGTTATTAACATTTATCAATCGCATTTAATTACTTGTCGCGATCCGTAATCTTATCGCTCATTTCTGCGGTGATTTGTCGAGAAGAATATCATGCGTAATTTGAAGTAGAAATGCCATAAGGGAATTACATATATAAATTATTAGTTAGGTTCGATATATCCACGAGCGCTAATACCTTTTTTAACGATCGAACTCGGATGAATCTCACTCACATCGTGCATTAAATAGCAAACCTAATTTATGTTCACTCAATATTTATTTTTCTAAATATACACATTTTTACGGTTTTTTTGTCGATAATCCCCTCCTCGGGTACTACCTTGTCGTGGTGGAGGGGCTTAAGTACCCTGAAGGGTTACTCTCTAAAAGTCAATCAGTGGATTATCACTGAAAACAATGAATATTCACTGATTTACAGTAATGATGCACTGATTAATTTTTAGAGAGTACAGACCCTAAAGACGGGACAACC
>NW_011967168.1:465124-541381 GCF_000949405.1 Vollenhovia emeryi
TATGAGTAGATACGAATTCGGGTAGGCAGGAATTCGGGTAGGCAGGGACAGGGAGACATAATTTATTACGTTTGTCGTAGACATAAGTAAATTGTATGAAGAAAGTTAAATAATAAAAATGTTAAAAATCGTATTGTAAAGAAAAGAGGACCGCTGAGTGGAATCAGCGGGGGCGGCGGAGGGCCTCTTTAGATTAATTTTTCTATTGTATGAAATTTTAAGTTGTTCTAAAATAATCTTTTATGCGATAGATTTTCGTTTGCGGATTTACGATACGATTTTTTGTTTACACATTTCTAAAGAATGTTACATATTACTCTCTAAAAGTCAATCAGTGAATTATCACTGAAAACTGTTATAATTATTGAATTATTCAGTGGTATACTTGTAACTGTGAATCAGTGGGTATTCACTGTTTTCTGTAATAATCCACTGATTGACTTTTAGAGAGTAGACATAGCCACATGCTTTATATTGTAATAAATTATAAAATTAATTGTGATGAAAATATAATAATGACAAATATGTCAAAAGAAAATGATTATTATAAAGAAAAGAGGACCGCCGATTGAAATTGGCGGGGGTGGTGGAGGGCCTCATATTTTTGCAATGCCTTTTCAATGTAAACACACTACCGTGCAATTATTGATACGTAACATCGGCGTTACATTAGTATTTATTCTATACTCAATATTACAATTTTATTGGACAATCTTGCTAATATATTCAATCCAATACTAAATTATCATTTAAGTACAATATCAGTAGTATATTTGCATTTATTTTATGACCAATATTGGTGTTATATTGGGGAAATATTGGCCAATTCACTGCCAACATAACCAATGTTTAACCAATGTTAGCCAATGTATAGCCAATGAATTGTGCTTCTAGGGAGGCGCTTATACGCAAAGGCAAGGTCTATGCGATTAAGTGAAGGTTTAAAAAATATATAAAGTAACTATTAATGTAACTATTAAATTAGTTACTAGTTATCGGAAAAATGTAACTGAGTTAAGTTACAGTTACAGATGGAGAAAAAGTAACAAAGTTAAGTTAGAGTTGCCAAAAAGAAGTAACTGTAACTTACAAGTAACGAGTTACTTCCCAACCCTGGACTTAGCCGCCGTAGGATGACATTATGCCTACTTCTTTATCTGACTCGTAGACTTATAAAATTTTGGGAATAGAAAATTCGAAATTTAGAAAATTACGCTATAAAGACAATACTTCAATAAATTTGCAACGTCAGTGTTTTCTTGGCCATATCTGGCATTTTTAATAATAGAGAAAATTTATTGCGAAAAAAATTACCTCAGCCAGGGTTTGAACCTGGACCTCCCTACGCTCTAGGCGGACGTCTCACCAATTCGACCACTGAGACGTGTATTTGATTATTAATATTAATTAATATTATATACATTAATATATATATTAATATATGTATGCGAATACATACATACGCAACATTAGTATATCATTTGATAACAAAATTGTACGTATTGTCTTTATAATGTAGATTGATGTCATATATTTTTACCATCGTATTATCGTTTTTAATTCTGCATATTTATATTTTTGCTGACGCAAAATTTATATGTGACATGATAATTGTACGGGAGGCGATAAAATAAGCAAAAATTCCATAAGGATTTACATAATTGCGCTCCTAAGATGACATAAGTTCGTTGCACATGCTAAATCCTCTAGCTAGAGCATCGCTCGCACAGTAGCAAGAAGAAATTTAGGTCGTGCCCGGAACGAAATCAGCTTGGGCATCAAACTAGAGTCGATAATATAGTCAGCCGATGAAGCGCGATGGCATAACTTCCGTTCGAGGAGAGATCAGTAACAACTCGCAACTCCCCGGGAA
Organism: Vollenhovia emeryi; assembly: GCF_000949405.1. Lineage (NCBI taxonomy): Eukaryota > Metazoa > Arthropoda > Insecta > Hymenoptera > Formicidae > Vollenhovia > Vollenhovia emeryi. The sequence continues at coordinate 466,998 of NW_011967168.1, forward strand.
AGCTTAAGAATTCGAGAAAGCCTCGGGCTTATAAGAGCCGCCACTGCTTCGAAATATGTACTTCGATGCATGAATTATGCACCAGAAGACGTACGAGAGACATATCTTCGGGTTATGCAAAATTTGCTGTAGTCGGCTCAGTCTCTCTTTCCCGCTCTCTATCTCTCTTTACCTTTTTCCCCGTGTTTCCGCTTATTCCCGATGAAAACGCATATACATTCTTCGTTCGCATTTCGATAAGGATGCGCGTTTTTATTCGGCGCCCTATTCGATATCGACGAATGAAAATTTGAATTTTCTCATAAAAGATTGTGCTAGAAACCAGCATTATGACATTTTCTTCGATCGTACTCTTTTGAGCTCAGGATAAAATCTTAAAAAGATAGCCTTGACCGTTATGTTATAGAACTCAAAAATATATGTTCCAGGTTTAGATTTTGTGAAATGTGTAAGGTTCTCTTTACATATTTTTGATTCGTATTAAAAAACTCGAATATAGCAAAGATTTACGCATTTCCCTCGATTAAATAAAATCTGTACATTTTTCCGACTTATAAATATTATATTATAAAATATCATTATTTTACAAAACACATATAACATGGCTGTTATTAAAATATGAGATATCTAATTATCGAACATTATCGAACATATTTTCACTATGTTTTTCTCTTAAATCTATGCATTTTTACGTATACATATTACATTTTGTTTTATATTATGTATATATATTTTAAATTTATTTCATATTATTATAAAATATACATTGACATGAAAACAATTGATATGATATACAGCATAATTCAAAGTAATTACATTTAAAAATTTTATTGACGTTTAAATATGATATAAATTTAATACACATTAAGTATTATTAAATATTATTCAGTATTAAATATAAACTCATATATGAATATAATTAATAATATATTTGTAATTGATTTGGTATTTCTTTATTAATTTAATAAATTAATAAACAATTTACTTTATAATTTTTTAATTAATTTACCATCTCGTAGAGAAATTATGTTCGATAATGTTCGATAATGAGATATCGCATGAATTAATAACAGCCATATTATCATATATGTGTTTTTGTAAAATTATGAATCTCATGTTTTAATCGGACTCAAAAATTAAATAGATATAATAGAAAAACGCGGTAGGTATTAATAATCTCTGAGCAACATAAATATTTTTCAATAAAAGGAAAATTTCATTCGTTCTAAATAAATGTTAAATATTATACGATAGTACACATATCAAAATTAATTTATAATTTAAAAAGCAATATATTAAATATAAAGTTGTTTTATAAAATACTTTAAATATTCTGAATTAACAGTTTGATTTGTTTTGTGCCATGTACGAACCTCACATGGTAGCGGAACAAAATCGAATAATTAATAATTATTAATCAATGAGGTTTGTTTTACAATTAGCTATTTATAAACGTTTCGTCGCACTGATTATCGAAGGAAATATCTTGCAATTTGTCTATTTTGACAAGAAATCAAAGAGATAATAAAAAAGGAAGCGTTATTTACGATTTTCTTTGAACGGCAATCCTTTCTTTAGAAACATATTTCTCGCGCTCTGAACTTCTCGATATATGGTAAATGTAATTTGTTTATTGAATATTTGTAATAACAGAATAATACGGAATAATCAAATGAGAAGTAAACAAATACCGAGTTAAATGATATAAGTTGAAAGATGGAAAATCTATTAATAATACACATATTTTATTCATTCTTATTAATAAAACGTGAGAGGGGAATGATTGTAACGATTCTCTTCGCGAAGAGTTATTTTTTGTTAATTGATTCCGCGACATCGATCCATGATATCCAATTGAGGCCAATTTTTTTTTAAGGAGGTTTTCTTTGCAAGATATTAATTTCGGGTGGTTTTAATGATTCTTGAAAGCAGTAATTGTGGTAATAAGTTAACGATATGTTTTACAATCGAATCATGAAATTTGTGCGTTATGAGAGAAATTTGTGTGGAAGATTCAGAATTTGTTCTCTACTGCGGCAGAATCGAATTACGTTCGATGGATCGCTTAATTTTCCTTCGCGAATTGATTCTGTGCAACAGGATGTAAGGCTGCTAAGGTCGTGCTCGACCTCGAGGATCATTCTTTCCTGTATCGGTTACTAATCAGAGTACCACCCAGTGGAGGAACTTTGATCTGGTCAAATCGTTGGATTTGTTATCCTCCATAAAACGTGCCAGTAATGCAGTCTCGCAATTTTTAAACATGTGCAGAATTATAAATTCTTCATTATTTAATTTATTTAATTTAAATTATAAACGTAAAAGTTTAGTACCGAGTGATAATAGATTAAGTAGCCCTCCCTAACGTATTAACATTTAATTTTAGATTCAATTTTAAATCATTTCATAGTTTAGAATATATTGAGATTTCGATGAAACGTTAACACGATAGAATATACATACCAACGCAATTATGCTCGATCGTTAACGAGACTGTCGAGTAGTAGAAAGCAGCCGCGTACAAGACATTGCCGTGTGTATGTATGATTTACATATATTTTACATATCATATACAATATTTATCCATACGGAATCCTTTCGTGTATATAATTAATATACACGATATTCTGGTGTAGAGCCATTATCTACAGAATAGTTCTAACTAGACACTGTACTTTGATCGATATACATCGTTGATATTATAGACGTTGCAAACGTCACGGACACCGGAGACGTCATAGACGTTGGGTCACGTATCTAATGAGCAATCGTGGCGGCTAAGTGTTGCGATATCGATACCACCATTATCTAACTTGGAGCCGGGTTGTAACTTGCAGTATCGTCGTAAATCCAGTCGCGTAGTCGCGAGCAGAATTGACCGGTCTTCCCTCGAGAGGGAGAGAAGTATCCATTCTCTATTTCGTAATTGTCTCGAGTCAAACAAGACCCACCTACATCTTCAGCCGCGAACATGATTGAATCCCTAATGAACCAATAATTTCACTAATGATGCACGATCAGGAACTGTTTGTTGTGCACACGCGTCTATTAGTATCAATATTTGGAAAATCAGTCTAATTAATTGACAATAGATACGATTGTCAGTGAAATATTTTAAAGAATACATGATACTTGAAATCTATTGTGATAGATACTAAAGAGATAATAATTATTAAATAAATTACGTGGAACGTCTATTTTGATTAATACCGATCACCGTAAAGTTATTGGACTCTGATTAATTTACGAAACATCACTGGTTGATTATAAAAATAAAGTCAGTTTTGTCCTAAAAAGAAAACCTAAAATTGAAAACCACAATTTAGTAAAATCAATTTATTATTACATGACTTTAATAAATTAAAGTAGAATTATCAAGTAATATTGTAATCGTGTTATATGGTAATCTTATAATACGATGATTGCTCGGCTTATTGCTTTCAATATTAATCGTGCGTTAAATATAATACATAAACCTGTAAAAATAAACAAAATTTTATTAATAATCTATTAATATATTCGGCGTTTCAATATTTGAATCGTTTGCTCTGACTGCTTGTTTGATATTTTACATTCTGTAATAGTAATGTATAAACGCATTTAAATCGGCGAAGTTTAGAGTGGCATGTGAAATATGTTCAAATTTAAATATGTTAATAAATCAACGCGTTAAACTAAATTATATCCAGTTAAATTATCATTTTAAAGACCAAAATGTTTTATTAGATTGTTCATTTTTAAATTATTCTGAAGTGAATTTATCGCTAGAATAGAATGAATCACTGGAAACTGTGTTAAAGAAATGATTTTAAACGTACATTTGAAATTTTACATAATACTTGTTTTTTTATCACAACGTGATAAAAGCGCAATAGAACTGATCGAAAATTTTCGATGCTGCCTAACCGATATCGCCGGAAATGGGCGCGTCCCTACACTATCCTGAAATCTATCCACGCAAAGGGGTATGCCCTATGTGGTGTACGGTTACTGCACCCATTCTTGCTGCACTCGATGCAGAGACGAGTTTCTGGAAAGTTGGACAGGAGCGGCTAGTTGCACGTACGGGCACGCGATCGACCGGGAGATTTTTGCACGCGATCGCGCGCCTCGCTGGCTGAATTCCCGAACGACGGCCCTCCCAAGCCCGAGGGAGCTGGTACGTGCGTTAACGCGACCGTAACCATCGGTCGTCGCGAATAAAAGTGTATTAAACGTAATGAAATCGTATCTGCGAGAATCATAGGGGTATCGCGGCCACACTGATAGCTGATATCGTTAACGTTGAATCGTAACGAGATGAGGCTTGTTTCGGGGGAAAAAAATTGATGAGAAATAAAACCCCGTTTGGAAATTTAGAGTTTCAGGCAAAATGGATTTGTAGGGAATATTAACTTGCCGGCATTTAAAGCTAATAATTTTTCAATTATCCGTTTTACTTTTTATTCAACATGTTCTTTCTACATTGCATCCGCGCGATATGCAACTTATAATAATTAATGAACGTTTTTATACCAAATCAATTGTTGGCTCTTTTGGAAGCAAAATGCTCGAAGCATAAATTTTTTATCAGTTTTTATTTTTTAATTTCACTTATGAATTTTACACAAAATGTTGCTAAAACCCGCCGATCGCTATCGGAAATGCCTTGTTTGACCGCGAGGCTTAATTATCTGGCTATTTACTGTAGGAAATGTAACGGTTATAAGCAATTAGAGCGGACGCAATACACGCGGATGAACGCAACGTCGCCAGAACCGATATCTCGCAATGTAAGTGTATACCGAAGAGAGATGTGTTTGCTACGTGCGACGTTTATTTACCGTGTTATCGGCCTAATCGTCTCGCATTAGTTTTGCTCGTTCGTTTTCCACGCTAAATCGGATTTTAATTAGACCACAAATTGAATTTCCGCTGAGAGAAACCAATTGCAAATTATACGTGAGATAAAGTCGTCGCCGCGTATCGACACTTTTCCAAAGTGCAGTTCCTGTGTCGTATAAATCAAGCGTATCCGCGTGTTAACGTTACAGCCAGATAATTTCAAATAACGATAAAATACGGAATGAGTAATTGGAAGGTAAATTACTACGTCTGACTTTCGAGAGGCGCGGAGCTTTTTTTCCGAACTGGACAAGTCAATCGTTGAAAGTGGTCGCTTGACCAGATATGCGCGGTTATATACGAGCGAGTGATCGATAAGAGGGTTCTTCTTGTGATAAGAACGAACCAGTCCTGTGCTACCAATTGCTCCTTCGCCTTTAAATTGCAACCAGCGAAAAGGATCAAAGGCTCTGCTCCTGTTCCCAGCGAGCAACTTTACTGGCCGGTTTTTGTCCCAGATATCTTATTTCGCATGGTCCATCTCTTTCTTTCTTTCTCTCTCTCTCTCTCTCTCTCCGATTTACAAGGACGTTTATGAGATTGAACGGATACCGTGAATTTAAATAACGTGCAGAGAGTCTACCTGCATTTCAACAAACGCGCATGTAATATGCCTGAGCATGCAATAACCAATTTGTTAGACGATACTTCGCTTCGCGTTACTTATTCATTTGCAGTAAGCCGTGCGTTTAATCGCGTGTCGTATCGGTAGCGCAGAACGAAATACCGCATTAATTAAAGTGTGCCGTAGTAATTAGCTGGTAGTAATTACCTGTCGGTGTGTCTCGCAACCCGAAACTGCCGATCCTTTCTCGAGTTTTCGTACGAAATAGGAACACGCGTGCAACGAGGGGGTGTCGAGCAAACGGGCGAACGACACTATCGTAATTAACTACATTTTTACGCTCGTATCAACATGTTCTCTGCAGTTGAAATCTACAGATATCTGGAAAGAGAAGGCAGATAAACGCGTGATGACATGAGAATTAATGAGTGTACATATAAATTTCTGAATAGCGCGCGTGTTAAATTATTTTTGCAGTCTGACAATAAATGGCTAATGGGTTCTAATCGTGAAATAAAGAACATTCCGCGAATATCATTAGAACTTGCGTTCGTTCAAGGGACACGTTAAACAGGTGTGTCTTCATTTTAGAGAGATAACAGGTCTCGATGACGTTTCTCGTATCAGTCGTGCTTACCTTTTTTCACCGTTTCGCTATCTTGTCGTAGGACCAGCTTCTTCTCGAACGCGCGACAAATCGCGAGTCGGTGATTTATCGGTACTGCCGGACCACTCGAACGTTCAGGATCGCACCGGCGGTAAATTAAGCGTTTCCACAGGGCTGCAGCCCGTAAATGGGTGACACTCGATTTGCTCGCGTGGCTTTTCGAGCACAGCCGGAGGTACGATCGAAGATACGACCCAAAGATTCGGTTGAGAGTGTGTGTCGTTGTATCTATCGAAGGAGCGTGGTGCTTTACGTGGGAAAATAAATGGTATAATAATGAGGTCCCTTTAGGCTAGCTCGAATAGATTATTGATTAGAAAATCGATAGTACCGTAAACTATTTCCTTATAACACCTAGAAACATTTATCTTAAGAAAAGAGACGTTAAATATCCATGCGATACATTTTCATATAAATTTCAGAAAAGGATAGAAACATAAAATCACAAAATTGATTTAAAAATATAAATTTATTTCAGTTAAAATTATACTTAATTTCACTTAAAATAATAAATGTTCCCATCAATTATGTCTTACGAAATGCAAAGGAGAGCGAAACATCATTTTTCAGTGAAAGTTTCAAAATAGACCTTGATGCAATTAACTATTATAACTGAAGATTCGATTAGAAAAGTTCTTGATCGAAACTTATACGTAACAACAAATGATTAGATCCAGATACGTTTTTATTGCGGAAGTATCCATCGCGAAATTCATCAGAGAATATGATCTTAAGTTTTGAAGGCAAACCTCACCGGAACGTGCTGCACCGTGACTTTATATCGTTCAACTTATCTTTTATTATGAAACAAGGATAAATAACTTCTTTCAAGGCAGTTTCCTACGATATTTCTTCTACCGTCGTGCAATTTATCCTGCAGGCAACAACTAGACGGCTATAGAGAATCGCTTGTACAAATCTGAGACGTGGTTTACCGCGTGAGTTTACTCGGTGGGCTCTAGTCGTTGTTGCAAGAATACGTAACGAGTGTGGCGCCCTAGCATTAAACCGACCACGCGCATAACATTAATCCGCATTACGCTGTTTTACGCGATCCCCGACGCTTACTGGGAATAATGCGGGATTACGTTGTAAATAATTCCGCACGCTGTTACGCGAATCACGGGCGCGCGAGTGGAAGATCGTTTTCAACGCATTTTTATCGATATAGTGTAAACGGCCGCAAATATTTTAAATTCATTGCATTCTCTGAAAGAATGCGTGCGTAATGCAAAAGTTATTCCGGTTAAAAACTCGAAGCATCTTATATAGAAGGGAGAAGTGTAAAATTTCGTAACGTCCTGTATATAATATCTGAAAGACTCTATCAGATTTTATATTTTTGAAACCTTATTAAATTTTTTTCTGTATTGTTCTTCTTTTTCTGTCAACCGTATTTTAATTAAGCTAACCGGCTATCTTTGTTTCAATGGACGAGCAGCGGCTATTGTTCGTTTTGTGTGTACACAAAATATCAAATAATTTTCTTCGTCCCCTTTTCCTTTCTCGAACTCTCTTGGCGAGGTGGTGGTTGCTATTATTTCCCTTGGGTTACAATAAACAGCGTGAGACTTAAGTACGTAAACGAGTCTTACAATTAATACTGGAATGAATCTTTCCTCATGGTACGATCGCGTTAACCATTTAAATGGATTCCTACGGTGGCTTTAGATCGGGACACGGAGTATAGCGAGTGGCGCATGAAGACGGTGTAACCTGGGGGGTGGAACCGGGTTAGTTCCCCTAGTTTCGAGATCTGCCTTCGCGATTGCTGTAGCGGGCCGCGCGTAACGTTCAAATATTTATCGGACACGCCTTACATACCCAAACTAAAACTCCGGATTTCGGCAGTTACGACGTTATTAATGGCCCTCTACGAAATACTCGTAAATCTCCCGAGAATTTAACGCCAATTCTCCTTTACGCGTTCCTTGCTGTATTCGGCAGCAAATTGTTTATGTCATACCGATCGTCCCACCGTTCCTTGGTCTATAATCGGTGATTCTCTGTGCCGAGAAATAGATATATCCGTCCCATTTCGTCTAATTCCAAGTCAGGAATCCGGGGATAAGAGCGGTATAAGACCTTTTTCTACGAACGCGCATAATTACTAAATCATGCTCTGCTCGTAATACCTGCCGGTATCCTGCGCTTTCGCCGTTCCTTCATCGATCCTGTTACGTCGAGAACGATATACGAGCCTCTTATAAAGGGTCGAAGACACTGGTCCTATCTGCGCGTATAATGCAACGTACAAGATTTACGAAGCAGTTTGCTACGTAAAACTTTCAATGTTCTTATGTAATGTGTAACAAAAATTCATAGCGTAGGTAAACTCTTCTACGAGTTTTCAAATTATCCCAATTATCACGTAATTCAGAATACACAATTAATTAGCGTGATACAAGAATCACAATATGCAATCTTTAGCTTATTATTTTACATTGTTAGAGCGTAAGTTAAATCTTTGTTTCGAGTGCAGTTTTATCTTTCTCGTGTACGTGCATATAGAAGAATAAGAAAGCGTTGGAGCGTGTAGCGCAACCAACGGAGGACATGGTTGAAAATTGGTTTTCTTGCGTTTAACACGGCTATCTTTACTTAGCGAGCGATAATACGCTCTTTCATTGTTTATGCACGTTGAAGGCTATTAAACGCGGCGACAAAGTCTCGCAGTCAGGATTTTTTTTTCAGGATCAAGCGCACTTTCGCGTCGGTACATTTCACGACGCGCTTTAAACCGAGGTGTCTTAAAGGTCCTGGATGGTATGGCCCGTTGCAAACGTACGGGTGCTTTACGCTTCGCCTGCATATTCTCGAGTGTTCCCGAGTATACGCCGACGTAAAAGCTTCGAAGACGAGACGACGCGGGTTAAGCTCGTCTTTTCCCCTTGCAAATGAAAAGTCGCTCTTCCGAAAGACGAACGAGGTAACCGCGAATCCACGGGTTCTCTCCCGGCGGTTTGCAGTGACGAATCGAAAGGGGAATCCTTGAAAGGCTTGGCTTGCCCTTTGAGAGAACGGTTAATTTGCGAATGCTTTACTGGAATATCCTTCGTATTTATTTCGAGGAGTATGAAGATCGCTCAGATACAAAAAGGGGCGAACGTATCATCGTGAAATAGCGTTAATCCGAGCGAGACCAATCCCTTGGCGTTTACCCACCATATGATTTCCTATTTGATTTCCTTATTCCCATACTGCATAATATCGAAGGCATGGTAAATTGAGTTACTAATCTCGAGTCCCAATGGAAATTTTTCCGGTGCACGAACGTTTTGCGAACGACTCTTGCGAGCCTCGCACGTAAGAATCGCGAAGACGCCCGACGCTCTTTCTCGAGTGGAAACACTCGAGGGCTGAACCATCGACGCGTTCACCACCGTTTTTCCGTCCCGTCTCCTCCTCTCCTGACACTTTACCAAAATCCATTAATAAAATGGAGCAAGTCAGGCAGAATACGTCCGCATGCATTCGTAGTCGCGTATTCTCGTGTTTGCGCACGAGGCTGGAGGTAGAAGGTAACCAGGAGGGCACAAAGGGAATGTGGAGAAGAGAAAGGGGATGCGTAGGTGGAGACGCCGCGTAGCAACGAAACGGAGTACGTAGTGGATTGCCGCTTCCCGCGCTTGGCATCGTATGTACGCACGTTACGCGCGTATGTGCATTGCACGCGCGGCGCCGGGCGCTATTCGCGCTATCGTGTTCTCGGCTTGGCGCGCGCCCCGCTCCTCTCGCTACCCCCATGTCGAAAACAATGCGATTTTACTGCCGCGAGCGCGCGGGCGGAATGCACACCGCGCGGCTCTCCTCCGCGCGAGTACACTCCGGAAAGCTACTAAAAACCGCGCGAGCCGGAGCTCCGTATTATCGTTACACGCGTATACTCACTCGCGAAGCGCGGTCGAAGGAATTTTTGGCCGGGAACGATAGCGCGCGATACACCGTGAGTGCGTCGTTAAGCTCAAGCGTTTCGCCCCGCAGTTTGCGTGCCCGCGTGCAGCCGATAGCGGCCCCTTGCATCGCAATATTAGGTGCTTTGTCCGTGCGCGCGTGTTGCTTGTGCGTTAAATTTCTGCCGAAACTGGATGCAATTAGGCGGGCGGGAGCGCGTTTAAAAGGACGCGCGCCTCTTTAATAGTTTACCCGCTTTAATATTCGATATATACGTCTGCGTATAATGGTTCTCCCAGCTCATTATCCGGACGCATTATCCGAAATGGGGGAGGAGAATAATTACGGAAAAGTGTGGAGAGATAAAAACCGTATGTCTATTTTCGCGAGATCGTATTCCCTATCGACAGACCCGCCGGCCTTTTTTCCGACTTGCACCGGTTACACATCGACCTAAATTACAAATCATAGGGTTGCGCGATTGCTGATTCGCCGGATATCGCCGCGGGCGACGCGGAAATGGCATTACACGCAGAAACGCGCGTACACGCGGAGCAATCTTGCCTGATTTTACAGAATTATATCTGATCTGATTGTGCGCGGAACAATATCGTTGATCGAAGACGATTGATATATTATTCTTGACGTGACGTGAATCCGGCAGCCGTCGCCGAGCGCGCACCACGGTTACTAGACGGTTTATTTTCATGGAAAAAGATCGAGCCCGCTAAAATTGCATTGGTTAAATCTTGAAGCGGATTCTATAAGCGGTCTATCCGCAGTCTATCTACGTGGTATCTGCCACGGCGATCGACCCCATAAATTCCTCAAAGTATTCAACGATGCTTGAAATCTCCTCGGTAAACGACGTCCGCTCGCTCGGGCCGAGCAACACGGTCTCTGGTCTGCCCGATTTGGTTTAACCTCGATCGAGTAGATAAGATTGAAATATGACATCGATAATACCGATATCGCGTTACATGCTTCGGCGCTACGGTTGGGTGTATCGAATAACTCCGAAACTAGCGATGGATGCAAAAGCCATTAGACTAAAGACGCACCACCTCCGCGAAATCAGATACGAACCGGGAGATTCATTTCACGATTTCACGATTCGCGACTCGAGAATTAGTGCTAAACGTGTATTTCGCGATATAGAAAATTGCCCGCTGAGGGACCCATTTTGTTGAATGAAACAAAATTTAGTTGACTCAACTGAATGTCAACACACAAATTTGGTTGAATGAACGTGCACAGAATTCTTTTATAATATTCAACTAATTTTCGATTCAGTCAGCAAAATGATTCAAATTGTTTCGTTTTATTCAACAAAATGTGCGTGCATCATTAATGAAATAAACACCCTAAAGCCTGATCTACAATGTGCTCGCTGCGTCTAAAAACATTTTGTGTTATATAAACGAATTGAAACGCTTAAAAAATTTGTCGACAACGTACGATTGTACAGTGTATACTTTATCCACTTGCGCAGATTGTGTAAACGTATAATTTATTGACAAAGTAGAATGTTTCTAGATGCAAAGAGCACATAGTAAATTAGGCTTAAGAGAGCGTTTTTTATAGCAACTAGAAGAATTCGGGCAACTTACTCGCTAATTTAGTCCTTTGCGTCGGTACCTTTCGTTGTTTGCTCCACCGCGGAAATTTAACGCGCGTACTCGAAACAAAGAGCGCCGCGCGGCCGTTCTTCTGTCGGATACAAAAAGGCACACCGCAGTTTTTTCGACCCGACGCCGCTCGCTACGCGTGAAACAAAGGCATTCGTTACACGGGCTGCGTTGACGACCGCGCGCGTGGTAATTTTTCTTCCGCCGATCGGCGGACGCTTAATGATTAAAAGACCATTTCGTGGCACGAGGAGTTTTCCTAGTGGAAAGTGCACGGGGTGACTCGCGATGTCGTTTACCGTTGCCGTCGCGTCGATGCGATCTCGTCTACATCGAGAACGTAATTATTCCGTCGACATTAATAACATCGAGCAAGGAATAATGAAAGCACCATCGATTGCTCGCGGTAATTAGCATATCAGAGGGAGCAGTATCGCGTATTATTAGGCGCGGTGCAACAGGGGTGTAAAAATCCATCGCGGATTGGGCGGATTCGCATTAAATATCATTGTGAATCGCAGAATTTACGTGAAATCGAGCACTCAATGTACGGATGAAATTGTCAGATTTGTTATTAAATTTTATCTACTATCGGATTACGGGAAATCGGTAATCTGACCGGGTATTATAGGGGTTAATAACGGCGTGTACATTATACGTGTGTGTGTGTATTGATTTAGGTTGCCCGGTTGCAATGGGTATTTTGTTTAGCTTGCACTTATCTGCCTTACGCGTCATTAAATCCAAACTTTTATGTCCGCCGACGCCAGTTTGAAAAGCAGTATCAGTTAAGGGAGAAGAAATGAATCTAGCGGGAAACTTAATATCTCGAAATCTTTATTTCGTACGTTTCGCGCGCTGTATCTTTTTCACTCGGGACTCTTTTATACCTATCATACATTTTACGGCTTGAAAAAGAAGTAACAAAATACACGTTCACTCGTACAAGTTCAATACAATATTTCCATCGAGGTATGTTATTTTTCTCCTTTTCGATTAATTCCTCAGTTGAAATGTCCGTTCGTTTCGCGCGGGCGAATCGCGGCGATAATGCGCATCCAGCATGCGCGGTATTTAGATGCAAGGAAATCCGGTTCGTCAATAACCACCGCGTAATCGCAATAGCGCGGTAGCGTTAATTCGTCGAGTGCGACTGTAAAGCGCTTTCGCTTTAGCGTTCTCGTTAAAATGCGCTCAATCTGCGCTCTCTCGTCGCGTCGGGCCAGCGGCGGACGGCGGTGACGGCGCCGGCACGTACCGAGATGGGCGAAACTAATTTCCGCTCGGAGATGAAACAGCCACCGTCGTTTAATTCGTGCCTTAGTGTCAATGGGGCCATTAACGCTTCATCGGGGTGTGGATATTTTGCGCGTCGTCTATCCGTGGAAAGTACCGGCCGGCCGCCTGAGGAGAGATCCGTTTTTAACGGATTCATTTCGTTTCATAACGCGCGGTCGCATCGCGAGCTTTGCATTTTGATACCGCGATCCTCCCCGCGTTTTCGCGTCGAACGCGCCTCGTTATTCCGCCGGTTAATGATCCACGGCGTAAAACACGGCTTCGGAATTCGAGCACGTCCGCGGCAGCGTCGGCTTTGCAGCCTGGCTGTTAAGCTCGATGCGTAATCACGAAATCGCTAATTTTAATTAATTTTTCGCGATACTTTCGACTGAATTGGCCACTACTAAATTTTGCGACTATTCGCAATCTGCCAACGTACTGATTGTCAACTGATTAGCCTAGCTTTTTTTCACTTGCCGTTGCCATTACTATGCACCCCGCGATTTACTTGTTTTTGGAGCTAATGCGAGACGGCTACGCAGAAAACATTTTCATCTTTGAACGTGTGCAAGGGATTTAAATTTGGTGGCGCGATTTTCACAAGTATCAGTACAATCAATCGATTTATTTCGACAAACAGTCCCTCAGTTTTGAGATATACGTCGAAGGTATATCGTGTTCCAGTGAAAGCAAACAAAAGCATCGTGCCACGCGAGAGAGTGCACGACGACGCTTTTGTCGACCGAAAGCGCAGCTTTTCTCGGCTGGCGCACCGCATAAATGATACATAAACACTGGCATCGCGTAAGAGTGTACATAAGCGGCGCGAAGCGTGAAGGCAGCCTTCGCCATACGTAACGAAGAGGCGGCTCCCCGGGTGCTGGGCAAACAAATGCAGAAATTGGAGCCTGGTACTTTGCCGTCGTCGCCATCGCCGCCGACGCTATCCCCCCAAGTGTTGCGAGCCCCACGGTCAATAAACACCGACGCCTCTTCCCTTTCTTTCCTCGTATCATTCTCCTCTTCCGGAAGTTGCTGTTGCGAATGATGAATCGCCCTGAAATACGCGCGCTTCGCGTTCCCACTGTAAATTCCCTGTAAGCGGATTTAACTCGGTAATTACGTTCGTTGCGTATATTTATTCCCGGGAGATGTTCCGCTACGGTGCGTCTTGCAATGCACTTTATTTATCGGGTTATTTGCAGCATTATTTTCTGAGACAGAGATGCAAATGCGTTTACGTATTATACATTATCTGGCGCAACACGCAGAGAACTATCGTCAACTTTGTCTTGTAATCTCCTGGATTTCGGTCTAAGCTGCAGCGGTATTTGTTTATCCATTAAACTCATCGCTTTTACGATACGGCGCGCTTTCGTATCGTTACATCCGCTTAAAATATCGCATAACTTTTCGAGACAGATGCAATTTGCTCCTTTTAACTCGCGATATATCAGCGATACTCCTCATTTAAATATCATCGAGCGCTAATTAAAACAAGTAATTAAAAACGTTTTTCTGCCACGTTATCACGATCGTGCTATCCGAGTTCCTCTAAATACAGGCTTTCTCAATGAACCAATATTTTTCATATGTTTCCATTTGTTACCGGTGAATCTCGACGTTGCGTTGATATCATGGAGATGATATCGGCAACGAGATAGTGAGATAGCATGCGCATAAATATATATATAAAAAAAGATACGCACTTTTTATTTTTATGCACACATGAAACGAAGATATGAATGCTATCTGCCGACGCTTTTATATTTCTTGCTACGGAGAAAAGCGATACCGTGGTGACTTTAATATTTGAATTCCCATTGGCTTTCCCGTAGCCGTTGCGATCGCAAAAAGGAGAGCGCTTTCTCATTAAAATAGTGTATAATGAAATATATAAAGGGGTCGTTAAAAAATTTTGCCGCGTTTTCTCGTTGAACACTCTTTCAGACACTACAAATAGGTTAATGTTCGTAAAATTTATCGCGCGCTCGTGCCCGATGATAGCAAAGTTTTCACGATTTGCAGTGCTCGAATTCCCCGTGAGCACCGACGACAGTTTCTACGACATTGCTCAAATGAGTTTCCAACTGTCTTTCGCGGTTACCGTATGACAGCCAGATCGTTTCTAAAATAAAGCGGATATTGGGAAATGTCACAGAGAGATCGAATCATACTTCGCTCCGTCGATAGTTCTTCGGAACATTCCGTTGTACTACTTTGCAACAGCGCCCGAGAACTACTTCCTTACAAAGAAATCACTAGCATCCTTGCGGTCTTCTTTTTGTCAAGACATTCCGCAATGTTTCGCTATTATACTTTCGTAGTTACTTGTTTGGTATAAAACTTTCGCTAAATTAAATCTGTAACAATAATACACTGAGAGATGCATTTTGTTGAATGAAACGAAACATTTTGTTCACTGAACATATAATTTGGTTGTATAAAACGCAAAATATGTTGCTGAAAAGAAGTTCAATGTTACAACAACTAACTATTTTGTTTCCACGAATGGTTTATTTGAAAAAAATTTTATGGTTGAGATAAAAAATTCGCTCATCTCATCACGGCCTAAATAATTGTGTTCGTTGCGTAAACTAAATCGTTTAGTTGAATATTATAAAAGGATTCTGCGTATGTTCATTCAACCAAATGTATGTGTTGATAACCAAATTTTCCAACTAAATTTATTTGTTGTATCAACTGACAGATTTGTTTGTCCATATCCAAACATGAAATTCGATTGAGTCAACTAAATTTTGTTTCAGTCAACAAAATGGATCTCTCACAAGGGAACGATCCGGAAGTGTCCCTCACCGATTTCGATACGCTTCGGATATGTTGTAAAACATAAAAAAATATTACACCCGTATTTTTTTAACGGCTTTTCTCGATGTTTAGGGGGTGAAACAGCCCCTCGAAAATAACGGATTTTTACCTTTTTTATAAATATCTTCGAAACTATAAGGTTTATGAAAAAATGTTTTAGACAAAAGTTTTATTGTTTTTTATAGTCTTCACAATAGCGTAATCACATTTTTAAAAAATTAAAAACTTTTTTTTCAACGCAGAAGTTTGAGCATTAACTTTTGTCTAAAACATTTTTTCATACACCTTATATTTTCAAAGATATTCGTAAAAAAATGAAAAAAATCCGTTATTTTCGAGGGGTTGTTTCACCCCCTAAACGTCGAGAATACATGTTTAGGATTTTTTTACGCTCTACAATATATCTGAAGCGCATCGAAATTGGTGAGGGACACTTCCGACCGTTCCCTTGTCAGTGTCAGAAAGTGTATAGTGTTTCTAAAAGACATTTCAAAGAAGTTTGGCGGGTGAATTTAATTTGTACACGTGATTAGGGTATTATCGGATAATTATCAGCGGCTGTTATTTTAAGTAAAAATTAGCACCACGGATTTGTTTCTCCATTTGAAGTCGTAAAACAAGTTCGTTTCGATTTCAAGCTACGGATTTAGCTGTCGCGACTGTCCGCGCGTTCATTAAGATTCCTGGCGCATCACAACGTCGCGTTTCTCCCGTGACTTTCTTAACAACTACTCGCGGCATTCGTTGCTCTTGCGGTTTCTGCCTCTCTCGACAAGGATAACACTGGATACAATAATGGCAATTATACGGCTCGGAGTGCCGTTAATTGCCAGACGTAACTCACGACTTGCCGCGACGTTCGCCGCACGCACCAAGTTCGTGAGTGGGTTGCGGAAACTTGCCTCATAATGCGCTTACATAAGATCGTCCCGAGTCGCGGGGGGAGAATGGGCTAGAAATAAATTAATTCCTGTCAAATGAGGAACGGGGGCACAAATTACGCGAAATGCTGGAGCACATTAAACGCTCGCGGAAACGGCCGACACAACGTTGAAAGGGGCCGGACGAATTGTAACGGTTATAACAGCCGGTTGTTAACCGAGCGATAGTACGGGAATCTAGCACGATCTGTTTGTTTGACGTTTTTCGCAAACTTTTGCAGGCAGACGTAATGGAAAGTAAAGAGACTTCAACTGGTACCTTGCATCATTATTGCACCACTTCTACTGTACCGCCATTAAGGTTCACAACTCTCGACGAGTTTTTTACGAAACCTCGTGTCGGAATCGCAGAACACACTAAGAGACATATGTGCACATTGTTTGCAGTAATGTTCAGTCATTTTTAGGATATTGAATATGCACCATTGCAATTTGCTCTTGCGACTAAATAATGCAATCTTTGACATTTTAACAAGTTGCGACAGAAGAGACTATTGCATTATTTCCTGCAATTTTATGATTCCTCGAACAAAAACCGCGTTCCGCGTAAAAGGTCTCCGAGGCGTATCGGAAGAAGGTTTCCATTTCCTTGATAATTTCATCGTCGTCTGTAGAACTTTCGCTCCTGAATAGTACTTTCCATCGAGGATGTCTGTACAAATGTTCGCGAGTATTCTAGGTCACTTTCTTTGAAATTGTTACTGCAGGAATGTCTCTGTGCTTGTAACAAGGTTCATTGTAATATTAATAAAAATTCAACACGTCGATGATGTACGACGATGTTTTCTGCGACTTTATTCCGTTAAACTTTATACGCTTTAACTAACACCTTCACGTTTTTTTACACTAATAATTGGGTCAAATTAATTTGATTAACGCGTATCTCATATACACACTTGCATTTTATTTAAATTTATCTTATATACGTGTGGTAGACAGGCGTTTCTAGTTGATAATTTTGTGCCCTAAATTTTGCTGGAAAGTGTTCTGGTCCGGCTAGATGTCAGCGGATCTCAGATTATTCGACGTATGTACACAGTATATCAAACTGCTACTTAGAAAGTTCCGAGGAGCTTACATCCCGGCGTTTACTCTGCTAAGATCGCGTATCCATCTACCGACACGGATATCTAGCTGTTGTCACCGCGCGAGGAAGTCACGCGAATCGAGCGAATCTTAGAGGTTCTCATCAGTGTTCATAGTGTATGTGTATTTACTTAGGAACGCCGATAGATCAGTTTTCACTTGAGTTTGAGAAGAACTGGGGAAAGTACTTTCGATTCATCAAATTTTGCCAAAGAACCATCGAGAGAGATCTGTCGGAATAGAAATAGATCTCGCGGTACACATTCCTGCAAGCTCGACGTCCGCCGGTCGGGTGAAAAAGAATTTTCAATTAACACTCGGTGGGTTCCCAGGTTACTCGAGCGTCGACGAGAAACTGTCAGATGCTGCGTAACGAAAGAGGAAAAGAACGCTGAAAAGCTTAGCTTAACGTGGCGTAGATGAAGCGTAGTACGTTATCGTAACACGCTCATTCGAGAAAAGCTTCTCCACTTAGAGAGTCATTCGCGAAATTTACGTTGCCTCGGTGAAATATAGCACTGTCTGAATCCAAACAATCCACTCTGCACTGTGATTATTAAATTGAAATTTGTGCGATTGGTATTGCAATAGCATCTGCGTTGCAACAACAGGCATTAAGATTTCTGATTTAACGAACGTTTCCGACAATATAATAGTAAAAATATTGCGAGTTTTATTTTCTCGTACAAAATATTGTTTAATAATAATCGTCTGTAATAAACGTTTAAACGGTTCTGCATAATTGAAACCGATCATTACGATTTGCATAGCAATCCGCAACTATATCGAATTGAAGGCTGCGATAGAAGGAAGTTTTGATAATTTTCGTCTTTTCCTTGTCACGCTTGCGCTATCTCGTTCACGCGTAGATGTGGACGGTAGTTGCTGCTTGTACGTAAATCATTTCTCCGCCCTTCTTTTCCGCTGTTGTTACGAGAGTAAAACCATTTTCTACCGTGTTCTTTTTACTGAATTCCCCGTACACCCGGCTATACCTCCACATTTTTCTCTTCCTCGCGCTTCTTTGTTCGTGGCTTCGAGACGTGCATTTTCTTCGATATTCTTTCCCGGTCGTCGGTCGTGCTAACAGTAAGTCCTATGTATGATTCATACCTAAGACCGTTCCCGCGTGTCGTAGCTTGATTAAACGAAATCACGAGGAATTTATGATGTCCTTAAAAAAATTTCGGGCTTGTTGAAACTCACGCGACTGTTCAAAGAGGCAAGAGCAGAAAGTCGTACACTCTGAAAACGGCAATGAAATTACTCTGCGCTGCGGATTATATCTACGTTCTTTAATCCGCTAGATTGGAAGATACTGGGAATGGTTGTAGTTGTACACTCATAAAGGAAAAGCTGTGCAACAACAACGGAGTTGTATCGCAAGCTGTTCGTGTCCTTATTCCAATTAACCGCCACATAAATTCTACAACCTCTTAACAATGTTGCTCCGCCGTGAACAAAGAAGATATCCAGATAGCTTTCCCGCCATAGAAAATGTTACTTGAACCGTTCAGTGTAATCTTCTAGCTTCTTTTACGTAATCTTTTCAAGTCACAAAACAATTGTTACAATTTTCTCTACCGAATTACACCGAGCTTGAGATTGTACAATTATTAACTTTATACGATTCGTCTTCTGATATTTGATGTTTGATATAAATCAAGCTTGCGCTCTCACTCTTATTTTCTATCAAGGATTCAACTGTTCAATGCTAGTATAGATATGAGGGATGTTCACATTGGAGTGAAAATATCTTTCTTCATCACAGTATCAAAGCGCACAAAGATTTGGGGAAAATCTTTCTCGATTCTTATATTCTTCGTGCTGCGAAACTGCTCAGATCGTCATGGTACGTTGCATTAGCTGCGAGACTCGCGACCGAAACTTTACACAAAACGTACGCGACATTCGTTGCGGACGATCGTTCCGGCTGCGTATTATACGCTTCCGCAATAAAACTCCTGGAAGAGCCGCCGGATAGTCGTTGTTATTGTCCAGGTTTTAAGAAGTACAATGGCCGAGGGATAGTTTCGCGGTGAGGGAGACGTGCCAAGGACTGGATAGACCGGGAACCCAAGAAACAACTCTCGACGGCACGTGGTCTCCGTCGTCGGCGCGACCGCGCGACAAGTCTTTTCCATCCCCTCGGGAGTCCTATTTTGTCGCGGACGGTTAAGTCACGTCCGTGCATGCGATAGCTACAAACACCATCAATTGGAATCCTTAATTGAACGGAAAGGGGAAAATAACGCGCCGTGACGGGCCACTGAATCTACGTTTTCCTTATATTTCACTTGATTCTGGAACCACGCACGACCATTGTATCTATCCGGCTGCTGTGGTCGAGCTTGCGAGTCCCGACGTTACCAAGGAAATAGAATGGCCGCAATTAATCTCACCCGGTACAATCGGACCAAGAAGGTGCGCCCTACGTTTATTACTGCAATATCTCTCGCGCTGATGACGTTCGCCGCTCGAGTGCACGTTCGTCACGTAACATATCCGCCATATAACGTCGTTACACACTCGTTGTACAGTTTGTTCGTAATATATTGCCGGCGATTTCTTGGTCTAATTTTGACCAGTCGATAGCAACGTGAATCTAATATAGACGACTACATCGCACAAACGTTAATGCATATTTATATCGTAAAATGTTTCTATCAAATGCTTTTACGAGAATCTTTTAATCTTTCTATGCTGACAAACAACTATATTTATTACCGGAAATATTGCATGTTGCAACGTGTGAAAAGATGGTGGGGATCATACTAGAGTATATATTATATACTGCACGTAAAAATATTACTATATATATATTAACACGGCTCTATATCATTGAAGAAAAATAGTCGCTATGTGGCGCCGGAACTTCCGTTTATTTCAATCTCGCTTCATTACACGTGTACGCGTAAGAAATACGGCTTTTCAGTTTTCGGTGAAATTTCCGGCGGAATTCGAGCGTGCGGACGGTGCAGAAACACATCGGGTAACTGCCGCTTGAGAGTTTCAAGTACTTCTGCAAGCAAGAAAGATATCTGTTCTAGCTCGCGTAGCAGGTGAGGGCGAAATAAGATCGAGGAAGGGGGCGGGGTGTGCCCAGCAACAGCTGTTAGAAAACTTTACAGACCTTTGGGGTAAATAATCTCGAAATGGCGAGGCACTCGCTGGAAAGAGAGAGAGAGAGACTCTCGTTTCTCAGGACTGTCGAGTTATGATAATTCTTGCCGTTCGCTTGGTCGCGCGCGAGTGTGAGGAGGCACGATGGCAGAACTATTAGAAAATTTTCAAGTACTAGCAAATTTGACTCTTTAATAGACGATGATATTCGTAAAACGATCAACAGAACGCTGAAATATCCCTATAAAATATCGATCGAAATTGTCTACCAAGTATGAAATAAATAATACACATGCGTATTGCTTTAATTCTTTAATATACATGGTTACATAAGAGACTTTTGTGTAGAGAAAGAAATGTTATCAATGACATTTCTCGCGTACACTTATCAATGTTGTCGCGAGGAGCTATTTTCAACTACAGTTAATAGGTGCAGAGATTTTTGCGAAACGGTTCCATAGAAATAAGAAACGCTGGACGGATTTACAAAGGACCTTTGACGTTCCCTCCCTTGAATGTGCTATTCTATCGTTCCAGACACGCCGGCATAACTCACTTTTGCATAGAAGCAATCACATACATATTTACTCGGATATATACATCTTATTCATACCTGTTAGAGCTAAATTGAATATACACACGTCCTCCTCGCTTTGCGATCTCCCTTTCTTTCCTGTACTATTTTGCCCGTTATTTCATTCCTTTCATTCACTATCCTGCTGCGTGCGACTTATTTTTTTTGGATTCTCAACCTTTCAACTGGGCCTCTCAACGATAGTGAGAAACTTGGTTTCACGGAATAGGCGGTGCCTATTATTATGAAAGCGCAATTCCATCTACCACATCCAATTATATCTCATGAAACTAATCCGCAACTTTCTTTAGTAAATTTCACGTAATAGGATTTTAAAAGCATAACTCGACTCAAACTCCCACGCTGGTCACGCGAACGAAATTTTTGCTGACAACGGGGAGCGGAAAAAAATGGGATGACGTACGTTACGTAGTGATGAGAATATCCCACCGTGAGATAGACGTCACTGTCCTGATTGTATTACTGCGGAAATGATAAAAGAATTTAATTTGCATGAGTTTAAAAATAACTGGAAGCTTTCAAGCAAATTATGCGGGAGCTTTTAATGTATATTAGATAATATAAATTTTGCAACACCATGTCTAGTTTAAACGCAGGTGAAATACAGCGTTGGAAAAAGAGAAGATAGATTTTTTTAAGAAACAAATTAAATCTCTATTATTACCTGCAATATACAATTTTATTTTTGCATTCGTCTAATAACGTACAGTACATAATCTATTATGTATAAAATGTATTTTGTTTCCACCGAAAATGCCAATAATTAACGAAAATTAAGAATAACTGCAGCGCATTAGTAGCGAAAGATAGATTTTTATATGTATTTTATCGTTGTTCTAAACTATCGTTACTCAAAGTGTTATCGTCGCATTCGTCTTTGAAGCAAGACGATTCCCGTAACGCGGCGTTGCATGCACCGAGCAGCTTTCACGAGAATTTTGCGCAATCCTATTCCCATTAGAAAACGTACAAAATCTGGAAATAATATTCCCTGTTTTTCTTGTATTCCTCTCGATAGGAGGAATGAGTACAAGTCAGCACGGCGATATTGCAT
Organism: Vollenhovia emeryi; assembly: GCF_000949405.1. Classification (NCBI taxonomy): domain Eukaryota; kingdom Metazoa; phylum Arthropoda; class Insecta; order Hymenoptera; family Formicidae; genus Vollenhovia; species Vollenhovia emeryi. The sequence goes on from NW_011967168.1 coordinate 489,545, forward strand.
AGAGAGAACGTGCTGGAAATATATCTTCGTTGATACTGCCGTGCCTAGAAACTTTCACCCAAACGGCATTTTCCCATGTAGGCGTCTCGTGCAACTCTCACGAATATTTGCGAAGCGTTACGTACGGTTCTAACCGAGTGTGTCTTCGGAGTCGACGTAAATGGTCGAAGTACTTTCCTTACTCTAGAAAAAAAATCGCGCTAAAACGAATAGAATAGAACGAGACTCAACAAAAAAACAAAACTTAATAAAGTAAATATCATATTACTAATATTATTAACGTATTATTAACACGTACGTATGCTACTAATATAAAATATATCGTACCTTAATCTAATATACTGTTCATCGAATAAGGCTGCACAAAAACGTGGGACGTGAGAATTTAATTTAATGCAACTCTATAAGTATCGTAATCACACAAGTGATTGTTAATTATAAAAACATCCAAAGTATAGATGTTTCCAAGTTACGCGCACAATATATTATTCCTTTTATAGATTTTTGCAAAAAGAGAACCTTTTTATGTACTAAAGACATCATCATTTTTATCTAACTTGCGTGTGATAACAATGTACGCGACACAGCAATATACGCGACGCCAAGTATCATGGATATGGACAGGAAGTAGAGATAAAATTTGATCATTTTCATCATTTTGAGATTGTCCTCATTCACGCAGTACTTCTGAGTGGCAGCTGCGGCGCAGAGGACATAACTCTCAATGTCGATCTCCGGGACGATCGGAAATACATCCTGCTCCTCCTTCGTGAGACGTTGCTGCAGCATGTACACGCGATTCCTTTCCGCTAGCCACGGCCTCGTTGAAATTGACTTCAAAGGTTGAAGTGCATTACGAACTCTGTCGTACTCCGTGAGAATCCTGAGGAGCAGTAAAGGTTTTACCTTTAGGACCGATCGTTTCTTTTTACCTCCTTCCTGCCATTAATGCCGTCTAGCCCGATTCTCTTGGCACTCGAACTCTTAGCGTTTTCGACTATTCGCATCTTCTCTCTTTTATTTTTTCCGTAGTACAGAGATCTTTTTCCAAATATTTAGATGGAATCGTACTTCTCTCGAATATGTATAGACGCGTGTACGCGCCGAATGAAACGTTCTTGAGATTGATTTTTAAATAGCCATTTCAATCGTAGCTGAGAAAAAAGATCGCAAAGTACCATTAAGTGCGAGCGGGGTAATAAAAAAACTTTCCCCGTCCGTCGCAAACTATATAATTTCCAATCCAACTTATTACGAAGGAATCGCGGAAAACTTGACGGGAGAGTTTCCTTTCAAGAAGGAAGAAAGCTCGGGCTAAGTTAGTGCGCAAGATTTACTCTGCACGCGTCTGAGAGCAAACGAAAAAATCAGAAAAGTATTTGACAGGACGAATGCCGAAAGCGAAAATATTTTCGTTCACAACTTGATCCATGAAGCGAATCGGTTTCTATAGCAACCGTATTTTTCTTGTCCTTCTCTTTCCTTCTTGTTACGCATTTAAATGATGTCAATTATTTATTTGAGACTTCGATGCTTTACAAAAACTTTTGCAAAGAAACTTTTGTTTCGCGGAAGTTTGTTAAAAAGTTAATCAATAGCCATTGTTTGAATGAGAATTTCATCGTAAATAAATCAATACGCTTCAACACCCTCCAAATGTACATAAAAGTGAATTTCGATGATGGGAATAGCCCGTCAAGATTTTTCTAAAGTTTCCTTGTCGCGATCACCGCGTCAGGCTTTATTTCTCAAAGCAAATAGTAGCATCGGTGGCGCAACTTGTGCGACCGGAACGAGTTTTTCGTTCGAAGATACAATTTTTCTTTTCTCGGCATCCACTCGCGCAAGCGAAAGTCGACGAACCTGTTTACGTCACTTGCGCCTAAATCGCAGTTCCAGATAACTTTTACTTTTACGATTTGCGGCGCGTTAACCGAGCGCGCCGCTGCGGGCCTTTCACGACGCGGAAAGTTGAAGAGACCGAGCCGTAAGCGTTCGCGATCACGATCAAACTTTTGCGTCAGTTGAAACTTGCTCGCGAGAGTAGTTATCGACCAAGTTCGAAGCTTCCATATATGAACGGTTTTAATCGTTTCTTGACTACTCGTGTATGCAACGAAGGATCTTTGAGGTGTATAGGTTTAATACTAAGATTTCATACTAAGCAATTATCCCGCGATCTCTCGAATTTATAAGTATCGTCGTATTATACGGTATGTGACGAAAGTTGCTGGATACTGAATTTAATAATTCGTTGTAGTGAAAGCAGGAAGAGAAGCGAAAGGCCTAGAACGGTGGAAAGTATTAGAGAACGTTTACACGGTATCATGCTTTCCTTTTCACTGTTTTCCATTCCACTACAATAAATTATTAAGCTTAGAGTCCGGGAATTCTCTTTACATACTATATAAGCAATGAAATATACAGAAATGTATAGAAACAAGATGAATTTTGTTATCGTTATTGAATTTCGTTGAATAATAACCTTACGTAATACACAAATGAAAATAGTCGCATTAAAGAACATTTATTGTTCCATAATGTAGTTAGAAAATTGCATAAAATTTCTTTCTTAGTTTTATGCTGCACATTTTAACGCAGCGTATAAGCTATTCATAACTTATAAATTGAACCGTAATATCAAGTAATAAAGCGTTACGCTCTTAGAAAATGACTTAGTGCCTTTAATAGTGTTGCGTTCTCTGAACAAGTTAATATCGCGAACAAATTTAATATTGCCAGCTGTTGCAGAAGAGCGTTGCGAAACCAACTTTAAACTTAGACAATACTCCGGTACTAGCAGCTTATCCGTGACCTCTTGATCAAGTATCTAATATTATAAAGAGTACGTAATACAAGAGTAAAATTGTAGTATCTATTTAAGCGATAGCTCCACTGGTAATTTATGTATCCTATTTACATAAAATATCAATAAATTACGAAACGGCGATTAAAAGTTAAAGCGGAAAGGGTACAACCTCGACACTTTCCAAAGATATTAAATCATTTTTATAGCAAAGTTAGTGACGGCGATAAAAATGGCTGCGCTGAATTTTCCGCGAGACTACGAAAGGGCCGCGCCGACGGGGACGTTGACGAAGCTATGACGATAAATTCGTGACTCGTGAAATTTCACGATAAATTTCGCGTCCGTACCTCTGTTTCCTGCCGCATAGACCGAAGACGATGTCGCAGAGTAAGGATGGCAGCCATTCGAGGAGCAGTACCAAAATCCAGTACAGCGGCTCAATGGACGTCATTCCGCGGATTCCGAAGGTTGGGTAGGGAAATGTGCAGCTGGCTCGTCGACTCTTTTTAATCAGATTGTCCCACGTGCAGCCCAGCAATGTCGCATTATAGACTACCGGTTTCGTAGCATTGGTCCTGCGCGAAAACGAGAAAACGCATGAAAAAGAGAACACTTGCAATCCCCACACACCCTTCACGGAAAAAAAAATTAGCTGCTGTAGCTAAATAACTTAGCAAAAAATGGACAGCTAATATTTTTAGTTGTGATAGCTAAAATTTTTGCTACGACAGCAAACGGGTTTGCTGTCGTAGCAAAAATTTTAGCTATCACAACTAAAAATATTAGCTGTCCATTTTTTGCTAAGTTATTTAGCTACAGCAGCTAATTTTTTTTTCCGTGTTGTATTTAGCATCATAGGATAACTAACTGTTCCATTCGTGGCATAGTTTTGCGTATTTCGTTTTATTTAATAACTTGTGTGCGAAGTTTAATATTTTTCTTTTTGTCATCATTCATTTTATTGCAATGAGATGATGAAAGAATGTATCGCATCACAAAACTCATTTAAATGCTAATTTTTCTACACGTTTAAAGGAAAGAAACTTGTTGGAGAGTTTATACGGGTAATAGTTTAAAGTTATACAACGTGTGTCGTTTCTTTGCGTGAAAACTTAAAGTAAAATAATTTTTAACAAGTATCACAATCATTAATCGTATTTCTAGTAATTCCTTAAATACGAGAATAATCGGTAAAAGCGAAAGGAGAAGACACAAGAAGCAGATATAGCGCGCCTCGCTTCTTGCGCGAATGCAATCAACTTATTCGCAGTTCAGTCGTTCGGAAATACTTCAGAGCGAAGCGAAGAGATGCTTCTGGTTGAAACTAGAATCAAACGTAAGCTCTCCGGGTTTTCTAGGAAAAGCCCGGAAAAGCCTAGCTATAAGTTTCATTCGATTGGTTCGTTGTTGGCTGACTTAAATAAAGCTTGCGATTTAAAAGGTCCGACTTGTTGTGCGTATCGTCTAATTAAAACCTTAAAGCGGATAGAGATAAAAGTTTCGCAAAGGGTATCGTTAACTGGGCATTCAAATCGTTTTTCTTGTGATTTAATATTCGCGTCGATATTCTCACTACAATATTATTATATTTTAAATGCCAGAGCTATTTTCATGCGATCTGCGTGAATCATTTTCCTCATCGATGCATCTTACACGAAAATCAGAGGGCACTGTCTTTTGTGTTACATCTTTGATTACTTCGTTCGACAAACCGACTTAATGCAACTTAACTATTTCTATCAAGTGGGTGGGACATAATCTAATTTAACTGTCGATTTCAATTATCGTTTCCATAGGTAATCTCCGATAATTACTTTCTGTATTGGGTACAGATTGCACAGCTCCTATAAGAATGAGAAATATAACATCGAAAGATGTGAATCCCAGCAGCAAGAATTTATAATGAAAAGTTAACCATGGAAACTGAAGTGAATATTTATACCAATGTAGATAATATTACAAATCTTTCACAACCTGATATTGAAATAACGACAATTAAACATTGATGGCATATCTGTAATATAAGAGCATTTCTGATTTTTAATATAGATAATATATTGTAACTGCACACAATTGGTCTTTCAAATTCTGGTCATTTGAAAAAACAGTTTTGTTCTATCGATGCATTGAATGCCAATTCACAATATTGGTTGACATTCGTATTACACATGCGTTAGAGAAGTTAGCGAAATAATATTTATCGGTATAATGAAATTATGATTTCGTTCAGACGAAAGTAATCATGCTTGCAGCGGATTGAGGGGTGAATCTCGAACAAAAATCGAAAAGAACGAATTCCGCTTTAGACAATTGGAGCGGAAGCGTCGAATGCGAGCAAACAGTAGCAACCACGGAAACTGCGCGCACATGTAAAACATGTTTGCTCGTATCCAATATTTCGCATTGGAAAACTAGACAAGCGTCTGCAACAAAGTCCGATTGCGATATGTTAAAACCAGCAACTGAGAGAAAAAGGTTTTATCCCTCCCTTTTTTTTATTAATAATTTAATTATTTTAATCAAACAAATCGGTTGTCACAGATTCGTTAATCGATAAATAATTGAATTTACGTGAGATTTTTTGCTCTTTCGTCCCGAATGGGTTCCCCACTGACAATGAGTGGTGGAAGGGCTTACGGAGTACGATTCACGAAGAGAAACCCCCCAAATCAAAGCTATCGTGCCGATGGTTCCGTCGCAGTCATCGCAGGGAGAACTATGTCGCGAATGACTATCGGGCACCTTCCGGGAGTACGGGCCAAGCCCCGGGCATTCGCGGCTCTGCCCGGGTGAGATCGCGCGACCGCGATACTCGTGGGACCAAAAATGGAACCAGATAATAATATAAATAATTTAGACCAAGTCCTCCAGGGCGTTTAACAAAGAGGTCTCTAGAAAGCGAATAATCGGTGGAGTTCTCAGTAGCGAAGTCGGATCTACTAATTATAAGATTCGAGTTTACTATAAAAAGCAGAGGGAGGGGGATGCAGTGTGTTCGACATGCGAAGCATGTTATATTCCCAGTCTGTCGGACAGTCGGCAAGATCGCCGATTGTATGCTTAGGCGGCTAAACGCATAGTCAGGCTTTTATTTCATAGACCTTGATGAAAAGTTAGCTGAGGTGGCGTGTGTTAACTTTGCACCCCAACTTTAAAATTTTGTAGTTCTGACTGGAGTTCCCGCTTCTTTTTGAAGAGTTTAAGAGTTCCCAATACTTTATAAAAAGAGTTCTGTTGATTAACGATCAGAAATTAAAATTTAAAACTCGTGTGCCAACTTCTTATCAAAATTTTAGATCGTAATAGTTCTGAATGGTCTAATAGCTTCATTTTGCGATTATCTAGAGTTCCTGATACATAAAAAGTTTTTTCGGTTAATTAAAAAATAATAAAAATCTTTGAAAATTTTATTTTGAGATACAATAGTTCTGAGTGATTTATATCGTTATTACGTTTATTTCGAAGAGTTCTCGCTGATTAAAAAAATTTTTAACCGCAAATATGAAAAGTTACACACTTTAAATGACATTTTAGAAACTAGTAAAAAATGACGCGTATCTCTGAATTGAGTCACTTAAGCGCTGTGCGCCATAAGACTTTCCGTTAAAACTCGTCGAGAACTGCCTAGAACTCCAATCAGAACTATTCAAAACTCTGAAAAATTTTTCGACCTCCGGACTTAGAAATTTTTCGACCATCGTTCAAATATCTGGTATTCGGCGAACCGTTGGTCCGATCGTTTTGCGCCATAAGACTTTTTGTTAGAACTCGTTGAGAACTGCCTAGAACTCCACTCAGAACTACTCGGAATTCTGAAAAATTTTTCGACCTCTGGACCAAAACGATGTTCAGGAAGATGAGTAGGAACCTTATATTCACGGGTCTAGGGAAGAGATGACGGAGTTATCTAGCCGACTAATTAAAGCGCCGATCCATTGAGATCAAAATAAAAAATACTCTCCATGCATTGCCAGCTGATGAGCTGCCCAAATACCACCGGGTTATAGTACCGAATGTAATGTGCCAAGTAACGTGGAAGAGCCAGATTTGTCAATCGAGAAGATTATTAGTTCTTCCATAGACAGATCTGGCGGCCAGGGAGTAGGTCATCGTGAGGGGAAGTCAAAGAAGGAATGCCAAATGCATTCATTTCGTTGTCGGCTACTCGTTGAAAGACTTGAAAAATTGTGGTTTCAAGTCCTTCTGTGACCTGGGTCGGGCAACTATAAGATTGTTAACAAAGAATGTGGAAGGGGCACGACGGAGGACGTAACATCTAGTATAACAGAGACTTTGCACTCTTTAATTTTTCTTTTGCACTTTGCTGCTTTTGAAAAGCAGACAGGATTGTCGTGCCAACATTAATTACAGTAATACTACTTTTCTATGTAATAGTTTTTCCATTTACGTTTAATATTACTTTAACATTTATCTGTAAAAAGATATCGAGCAATTTTCTCTCAGCACTATCAGGGTTTTATTGAAACATGATAACGATAATTATATTTCTGGACTGAGAAAAAGTACTACATGCTTTGAGAAAAAACAACAGGTTGCGCAATATGTATTCCTGGAAAGAGATAGCTATTGCTACTTTCTGGTTCATGTCTCGTAATTAGATAACGTTGATTACATAACGCCGTTGCATACACGTGAACGCCTTTAACACCGGCATTGACTTTCTCTCTCTCTCTCTCTTTCTCTCTCTAATTAAACATTAAACGAACGTAATATTTAGAGCAACTTGATAGTCCTTACGTAAATTTATTGTATAGGTATATTGATAAATGGCTTTCTGTGCAGAAATTTAATAATTACAATGAGATGAGTTACGGCGTGTTAAGTTTGATTAATGCGCACATAGCCATAAAAGTTGGCAGCAACAAGAATTAAAAGCGCTTTAAACTCGAGCTGCCGGATTAATCCTCCCCCGGACTATTATACGGTCTTGTTGTTTTTATTAATGAATAAAACTTTTAGAAATACATAATGTCAGGTAAACAATGCAAGATTTGCATTTTATACGTACATGCCAACCTGCCACGCGGCCGCGATTATCGTGTTTACTGCTACGTCTATCGGGACGACCTCGGCTTGCAATTGCGAATCGCCGAACGCGAAGCCCGCACCGATCATGAGGGCGGTGGGTCCTTTGAGGGTCTCGACGAAACCGGGCATAGGTTCCTTGTAAGCTGGCCCGACGCAAGGCAAACGCACCAGGGCGACCGGTAGCTCGGGGATCTTTTCATTCTGCAGACACTCGTCTATCTTGCCGCGATGCCTGAAAATGCTGGACGCTACAGCGACGCTCTTGAGCTTCGGTAATTCCTGACAATATTCCAGAAAGCTGTCGTGCGGCCCGGCGGCATGAAAGGCCACGGTGACCTCCCTCAACGAGGCTTTGTCCTCGATGCTTAGAGCAAGATCCTCGTAAAGCAGATTCCCCTCGAACGTTTTCACGCGCGAGATCGCGCCCGGCATCTCCTGCCTCAGTCGCTCGTACCTGCCGGGCGATAATAACGTTGGTGACGCAAATCGGCTTTGGAATTTACTGCCAGGAGGTTTCATCAAAATGGAGATGCGCCGCAACAGAAAAAGATTGCGCGAAATGGCCGTTAAAAATGTTAAGCATTCGCCGAATAATACGTAGATTCAAATTAAGTGACGCACAGTCTTTTTGAGCTCGTAACGACGTTTTAACGGAAACGACTACCAGAGATATTTAGAAGCAGCGCAATGCAACACTAATGAAAATATTTAATATTAATCACTGCGAAATTAATATAACACGAATTTAATTTTATAGTCAACACGTGGTGATATTATACAAATTGAAAATTAATTCATGTTTCCTTGAATTTAATGTGTAGTTAATTTTTAAAATATTTTTCAATCTTGTGCACTTGCTGTGCTTTAGAAAGACAAAGGCAGGTGCACAGCATATTTTGTCATTTCGAGTCTCGTCTAGAGATTTAGACAATTAACACCATAACTATTTTAAGCGGAACAATTTAGGGGGAGTCGCAAATAGGGCGAGGAAAATCCGACAAGCCGCCACAGCCGAGAGCGATTTCGCCGAACGTAATAGCGTTGAAGCGGTTGCACCTTGAACGCTCGAGCTGCTCGTCCATTTGCATTTTCTCATTTACGCGCGGGGCGATCCTCTTTTTCAAGCGGAAAAACGCAGCGATCCGGCGGTAACTACGATTTCCCGGGGGAAGACAATCCTTTCGCGGATTTTAATTTCGCGAAATTCAAAACGCGCGGACGAATTTTCCGCGCGGTCGCGGATTTTGCGAGGGCGAGAAGGAGAGAGGGAGAGAAAGGAAGAAAAAGCACCCCGGGCCGCGTATACTTCATAATCTTTCTAAAGGGGGCACGGAGGCGTGTGCTAATGAAAATAAATCTCTCTCCACGAGCTTTAGCCGCGCTCGCCCCGAGAGGGGAAAGGGCCGCCGTGCGATGCAACACCGCTGAGTTTCACCTCGCGAGCATCTTTTGCGATTCGGACGAGACGAGACGAGGACCGGGGGGATCTAACGAGGCAATCCGGTTTGCGCGTCTGACTAAACACGTGCGTTCGATCGTATCTCTCTTTCTCGTCCCGAATTCCCTCGTTATTACCGCGTGATTTTGGACATGCGATTGCAAGCGTATCGAATGGCGCTATCATTTCAATCGATATCGTTCGCGGTAAATTTCCAATTTGTGAAATGGTATGAATTTTTAGGAGAGATTGAATACATTGTAGATATCAAATCGGATAGTTCTGAATTGCTTTATTTTATTTGACTTTCGGACATTGATTCACGTCAAATGTTGGGTGGGGAAGTAAAATGTTAATGCATAAACAATATGTGCATTATATCACATAATATTGATGCAGAATCGAATTCACATTGAATGCGTACGTGAAATGTTTATCATGAATGAATGAAGAAAAAAATTCTCCGCGCTATGCAATATCGCGGTATTTTTAAAATTAATAACTTGAGTTTTAAAACATTTTGGAATATGCCGGTTCTTTCCGTCACCGATTGTGTGTGCGACTGCTCGCGAAACGAAAATGCAATTTCGCCATCGATTTCCAACGTAAGGTGCTTCACCTTCCCGGAATTCTCGCGGGAAGCCACTGAGGGTAGGAGCGAGAAAGATAGAAGAAAGGTGTCTATTTCAGTTCGATGTCCTCTCTGGAATAAATTCGGCGCACGCGGGCCTCCGACCGGAATCGCGATCACAATTTAACGTTCACAAAGGCGATATCGAGCGACCGGCGCGATTTACAGGCACATGGTGAACTCGAGGAGGATACCGTTCGTACCCGGGTGACGCGAATATCTTCTTTAGCCGTTCCTCGCCGCTGAGACCGTTTAGGGATCGTAGGACGACGTACACCCTGACGTCCGGTAAGCACCGTAAGATCTTTTCCAGCAGAGCGTGTCCCAATTCGCTGGTGACTCCCGTGAGGAGCACCACGCGGCTCGCGTACCACTCGCACAGAGACATTCTCGATGACTGGGGCCTGTTTGAAAAGCGAACCACGGTGAACGGCACGAGGTGTCCGCTTCCACCTGGTGATGGTACCTGGTGGAATAACACTCGTGAGAAAGGAAAGGGGACATCTCGGTGCAACGATCGGGCGTGCAGGATTATCGACAGCGGAACAATGTTATGGCGCGTATTATGATACGCGCAATTCTTATGCATCATTTGGAGTAAATTGCATAAAATGCTATTTTTCATGCATATTAACACGTTATAATAAATAATAGCGTACTAAACAATAGAAAAGAGGAACATTTAATAAATGTTAACAAAATATATTTAAACAAAAATTTATAACGTCTTTTAAATTTTATTTAATATGTTTCTCAAATATTTGCGAAATTACTCGGCCTTTTTACGCAATGTGTTGTTGCATAAAGTGAAGTTTGCGTAAACACGTGTACTACTCTCTAAATGCATTTTCGATATTTTTACCGTAAGCGCCTTTTTAGCACTGAAAGTAATTTTGATTGAACGATCCTGGCTAATGTGTGCCTATTGTTCGTATGCGGGATTAAAGACTACGTTTTATTAAATTATTATTTTATATTATTTTTGTAAACTCATGCAAATTGTTGTTTTGAAATTATTCGTAAATTACATTAATCTTTAAAGGAATATTTAAAATTACGCATTAGAAAATAAATTCAGATATAGTATGGCAATTAGAATAGATTGGACCGCGCAATCGATCCGTTTCGATGAGACGTGTCTTCGTTGTTGCAAGTGTCGAATGATCAACCGCGGCAAAGGAATTGAATTGGCAAGGAATTGGCAATGCAAGGAGTCTCACCGATGTCACCGGTATTACGATGTAAATGAGAGAGACGTTTATCGTAGCTACGTTTACCAAGATTGCCGGTTACGTGAGCTTTGCATTACCATAAAATCCGTAGCTTTGACTACGGTCGAGTACTCTATTTACTTGGATCAAGCATCACGTGTATCTTTGATTTACGGGCAAGGAAATTAATAGGAGTAAAAATTTCCGCCCATACTTTTATCACACGTTAGCTTATATTTGCGGCTTGTAGCGAATAATAGCTGGTATCTCATACCAGCGGCAAAAAAATTAATATATCTCCATTGGTGATTTAACGAGATCTGAAATCTTTATAAATGAGTATTTTTAGAACGCATGCATGCATATTTAAGTACGAAGAAATAAAGGACACAAGGCCAAGCCAGGATGTTAGAGTCTAAACGATTTTAATTTTTAAATTTATTGCGAAAAATTTACTTCAGACGGGGTTTGAACCTGGATCTCTTACTAGGCGGGCGTCTCACCAATTCGATCACCGAGGCATGGCTAAAAATTGAAATCATTTAGACACTAACATCTTGTCTTGGCTCTTGTGTCCTCCATTACTTTGTATTCGTGATTTTATGTCAGATCTTTATGAATTTTATTTGCATATTTAAATATTTGTGCACTATGCCTCAACATTATGACTAATTTAAAAGTAAAATTACAACTGCATTTTAAAGAATACAGATAAATTTAGGTTTTAGACATTGATATGTTTGTTCTGGAGGCATCTAAGCAAAGATGTTCTCACGACCTCGGTAGCGAAATGATGCGTCTGACTGATGCAATTCAGGGGCCTGAAATTGATGTTAGGACGGCCAATTGGCACAAATAGATACGGCGCGGAAAATATTCAGGTTTCGGATGCGTCCGGCTATTCGACGCGCAATTTCCCTGTAACACCGCACCCGGCCTCGTTTTTCCCCGCCGCGGTATTTCCATGTATGAATATGTGCATTTTTTTGTTCCGCTGCATGTTTCGTTTCATACATGCCCGTCCGCGCGCGCCTGTTGTTTTCAATGCCCAGGCCCGACAAATCGCGCCCGATGGTTCGCTGTTTACGAATAAAAAATCAAGCCAATTTGAAGCAAACCGTGGTTTTACACGCGGATGAAAATCCGCGAGCTTTTCAGCGATGGTCGTCGCCGAGCGTTATAAAGGCCGGTCAATAACGATAATATGTATAATGATACCATGCATGCAAAGCGCACAAGCGGTCTCGCACGTTAATTACTTTTTCTGATGAGCCTCGCTGGTCGTCCGATATATTATTTGTACTAGAATTTCTTTCTCTGCCATACATCTCGTTAGTATACATAATAATAATATGTTTTAATAACTAATGAAATATATATACGTCGATATAACATTTCGTCATAATGCTAATTGCTTTAATGATAATGAGAGATATCTTTATCCGTATTATTTTTCTCTTGTTTACTTCTAATGGGGTTTTACATTATTAAAAATTTCATTGTATACTGTACAATAGTATACGTACAAAGCGCAATATTGAGTGCATTCTGGCAATCTTTCGAAAGACTGATTTAAACTTAACTTTATAATTACGTGTTTAAATTAGAAACTACGTGTACAAAGCTGTAAAATGCAGCCGTAAGTAATACGACCGTAGTGTCGGTTCGCGTGAGTGTATGAAGATAGAACCGGTTTATAGCGTGGCGTATATTGCATAACAAGGATTGAGATCGCATGAAAGTGTTCGCGATATCGCGATACTTGGAATTGGTAGCCGAGTTACGTAAACCACGTCGACAAAAAGAAAAGGAAAACGGCAATTGGTAGCACGAGCACCGTTAACTGCTTTCCTTCCACCCATCTCCGCTACATCTCAATTTCTCATTTATTCAGTCCGCAGGGATGACTGATCCGCACAGTCATTTCGGCTTAGCGAACCCACGGACTCATTACGCTGTGGACACTCACAGTTGTACATGTATATTTACGTACACGCCATCTTTATCAAGTACAATACATATTTAGGGAAAAATTAAAACGACGTACAATTTAATAAAATACAAAATATATGAATAAGAAGAACAAATTGAGATATTCTCAAATTGAACAATGTATTTAATGTCGAACAGAATAGCAAACATTCACTTTTCATTTACATACTTTAATTAAATAAGAATAAATTATACAATCCGTATATAAAAGGATGCGCGGTTATCAATCTTCCTCATCCAATAAATCGAGATAAACGATTACCAGGCGATCATACCTTGACGAATGATATTATACGTCAGAAATAAGGAAAACTGCCGTACTTTATGCATTTATGTATTACACGGAGCAGGGGGAGCTCCTTTAGCGGAAAGACGTGGCGGGTCGAACGCGTCGATGAATAAAACAGCATCGCCGACCTCACCAGACTCTTCCCTCGATTCACCTATATTTTTTATCGTCCGACTCGGACGCGTTCCACGCATATATTCTGCATATGTACAGATTTCTCTCTGTGTCGACGGTATTTTTTTATACCGTGAAATTTTACAATAGCGAAAACAATGAAGTAGCGCGTAACGTGTGTCGCACAGTTTATTCTGGATGCGTGTATCGCACAAAAAGTTCTATTGTTCATGTCGCGGACACAATAAAACACGCTTAAGAAACCTTGTTTAACTGTTCAATTAATTCGAGATAAATTCACGAGGGTTGTATAATAAATTAATGGTTTCATTTTCATCGAGATTGACGATGGCGTAATTTCTACGATAATACGTGGCCTTATAATATTAATATATGTGCCACAGCAGGCATTCGTTTTTACTACTTGGCCATGAAAAAATTTTAACGCCTATATGTCGTATTCGCGCATGAATATTCTTTCAATTGATTGCTTATTAACGTTTTTAATATCCCGTAGAAAACCGCGATACAATTTTAGAACAGATTTTACCAACAAGATTAGCAAACGGTGACGCGTCATGGGCGAGAAGTATTAATGCAAAGGATAATTGGCTGTTCTGCAAGTTTTAACGTCTTTAAGAGTTCACGCCGGATGTTTCTTTCTTGGCTCCGTCTGACAATGAGTTTACTTTACCGTTTATGCTAAGTATAGGATACGGCATACTCGAGAGCATTGTTTTTCCCTTAGCCAGACAAATAACCGTTAGGCGAGGGGTCGTTTTGTGATAGTGTACGAAACACACGGAATCGCGCTATTATGCGGGCAAGATTAAAATTTGAATTGTTACGAGTACAAATTTCTACGTTGTGGCGCAACCTAAGTGGCCGGATATTTCTAAACGGTAATAACGCAGTATATAGTGCTGATATAGATTATGGTGCATGTGTACTGTTATTAAACGATTCATATTCGCATATAGCGTGCATGTTAATCCGGTAATAGAAACTACAATAATGTTGTTGACGAGCTTTTCATAATTTATGCACTAATTTCATTAAATAAGACAACGATCGTAATACTTGCAAATTGTTGCAACCAACGAAAATGCATTATCGTGTAAATTGCCACGGTATTGTAGCGTTATATTAATTCATTACAAACTTCTTAATTAACACAAAAATAATATTCTGCGCATAAAACCACACAAAAGATTCAATGATTAAATAAAACTTCCAGTATATATTTGATAATAATTAATTAGACATATTAATGTGCTCGTCATTACTGACAAAAGAGATAAAAATTTATTGCAATTCATATATGTGTATATACATTTATTATTATATTTATTCATCTACGTATTACATATACATTAGAGTAGAGCGGGGCTATTTGTCTTAGTTAAAAAATTTTTAAGACAAAAAGCCAAAAAACGTATCCCTAACTTAAAAATTGAAAAGCTTTTCCCTGTCTTTCAAATTTTGTATCTGATATTTTTTTTTAACTGAGCGAAATAGCCTCACTCTACCCCATTTTAGATTGTACAAAATTAAGAGACAACAAAACATGTAAGAGACGCACTATTTATTTTTTAAGTATTTACATACTTTTATCGTTATAATTTCTTTGCACATAAGCTATATTTATGCGCGTATATACATGAGAAGAGCCGTTTTCTCGTGAGGAAATTTTATAACGAGTATCTGTCTAAACAGATTATTCGCATTTTTATATATTTAACAATATTTTATTCATACAAATAGTCCCATAATTATATGCCACGAGTTATAAAATATTGAAAATTCCTCGAAGCAAGAATAAGAATAACGTAAAGAATTATTTGACGCCAGTAAGATAATTAACCAATGTAGAAAAATTATTAAACGACGCTAATTGGCAAATTCTAATTAAAGAAATTAATTGGGAAAAATATTACCTCAGCCAGGGTTTGAACCTGGACTTCCCTACGCTCTAGGCGGGCGTCTCACCAATTCGACCACTGAGGCATGTGCCCACACGCCCACCTAGAGTGTAGGGAAGTCCAGGATCAAACCCTGGCTGAGGTAATAATTTTCGCAATAAATTTCTTTAATTACAATTTGTCAATTAGCGTCGTTTAACAATTTTTCTACAAGAATAAGAACGTTAGAGTAAAAAACGTATAATTTAAACTATTTAAAAAATTCTAAATTATATCATTACGTGTATTACGTGTATGTGAATATAATTAAAGAAATGATGCGATAGATTTATATGACCGTGTAGATCGATGCAATTAATATAAATGGAAAATTGATTTCATAGCCACGTACGACTACGTAGCCACTTGCGGCAGATCTAGTAATGGTTTGGACGATCTTGGCAACCAGACCTCTCGTTTTCGTTACAGTCTTCGATTCTTTCGCGTAACCCTTCAACGCTCTATCAATATTCGGGCTGCGAATACACCGTTTTATTTCCGGATTGTAGATGTAGCCAAGTCGGCAGACGCAAGTGTAGTGACCGGGTAGATTCAGGCAACTCTCGCCGACATTCCGCGTACAATTGTGCGTACCTCGAACGCATTCGTTCACATCGACGCACAGGCTGAATCTGGAAGACCACTCGTAACCGCGCTGATGGCATTCGCAGCTCACGTTAATCTGATTCGCCCTGAGCGCCTGGAAGTCGCGATTCTCGTCCCGGTTCAGCGTGCATTTCCGATGCGCTGCGAACACGACCAGCGGTGGTTAGTTCGCTTGGGGGTGGAAAGACTTCAAGGGTGGTTAATTGCGCGCGCGGCGCACATGGAATGCAAACGAGCATGCAAAGCTCGGCCGTAGTAAAGTGCCGGCTCGTTGTGTTTGTCATAGACAAAACGAGAATCCCGTTCGTGGAGTTACCTGCCTTTGGAGTTTGTGATAATACGGCTCTAATTTATTTACACAAATTTTAATTGTGTTGCACAATCACTAGCAAGTAATAGCTGCTAGTCGTAACGTTTAACGTAACGATAAAAAAAATTACTAGTTGTTTCCTAGTATTATCAATTGAGAATAGCACATTCATTGGACTACGGTAGCACCTTTGATCTACTTTAATCGTATTTTAGTTACATGTATATATATCTATGAAATCCAACCATTATACTAGAAAATATAAATGAGCCTTTCGCGCGATGTAGATGTCTGTAACTAGTGTTCAGTCACCTGGTTGATTCTCAGCGTAGCAAGGGTTGCTCTGCGACTGGTAACAGTCTTTCATGTACCGGATGTGCTTCATGGGACAACAATGGTCCGGGCAGAAACTGTACAGGGCGCAGGCGTACGGTTTCGTGTCGTCCGCTCGTGGATCCTTGTTATGAGCACCATATTCATCAAGGCAGTTGGCGTGATTGTCACAGGGCTCGCCGAAGGTAGCTAAGTCCGGGACGCTTAGCATCGTGTACCAGCACATATAGTAGCTGACGGTAGTGCGCCATTGGAAGCGTTCTGAAAAATAGTATTCAATGATGTTTGTCTGCGACTGAAATAATATCTTATATTATCTCTACTAACTCATCGATTTTAGAATCGACGTTAGAATTGAACGATTTGGTTTTTAAATATCGCAGCCTGAAAACTCTTCGCACGAATTATTCGCAATTGTTGGAACGTGCTTGTTTCCACATTATTATAGTATCTTAAGCGATGACTAATACAATAATTCAATGAATCTTTAAGAATTAAGTATAATTTTATATGAAGGCATAAAGAAGCCTACATATATCACATTACATTTGTAACAGTATTTCTTACGCAGAATCACTTTTTAATTATTTGTTCGTAAGAACTTGTGTGCATCGGATTAATGTGAAAACATTCGAGATTTACGTTTTGCCAGGTTTTATAGCGTGTGACGTTAAAAGTTGGATTAGATAAATTAGTACCTAAATTAGATCTCTAATGTTGAGGGAGTAAATAATGTCGATGTATTAGTGTCACGATCTAATTTTGAGAGAGTAAATGATACAATCGAGTCTATCGCTTAATTCGGTTATTCGATCGGAAAACGATTTAGCCGTTAGCATGTGCAAATCGGGCTTAATGTTCCGGCGTGATTAGGTATATGCTCGCGACGAATCGATGCACTTGCCAATTGGACCCTGAAACGGAACTGCGGTGAGATTGTCCCGCCTTTGGGCTATCTGGCAGTCCCTTTGAACAGCCAAGATCTGCTCGGTATTGTTCACCGGGTTCCACTTCTGTTCTCCCATGACCGTGACGGTGTCGTCCTCGCGCCTGAGGGCCGTAAGCCTAATGATCCTTTCGAGATACTTGAGGCACTCGACGAAACTCGCCTCGCAGTGCTTACGCACCTCCCAGTGCAGGGATCTCAGACCGGGTTTCGGGAACTCTTCATACAATCTGCTCGCAGCCTCCTCCCCTCTCTTGTAGTACCGACGGTCGTAATCGTGAAATTTGTGGGCGCGAATAAAATACGCCACGTCACGGATCACCCGGTTCCTGTCCAGGCTGGAATCCGGCACGTTCGTCGCCTCCGGGTCCACGTCGGGCACGTCGCTCATTCGTATGTTGTGGTCCATAACCTGCTCGGTCAGCGGCACCCTCGGCATTTCCTCCTCCTCTCTCGTACTCGAGTCGGTGACAGTGGTCTCGACAGTAGATTCGATCATTGGCGGCAATGGCGTTGTGACAGTCATTAACGGCAGACGGAATACAATGAGGAAAATATAAATGATACGTAATATACGTTTGGAGAACTTCATCTTGAATGTGCATTTTGTGAAAAGATTTTGTTTTTTTTTCATACTAAGCGATAGTTCACATGAAATTTTTGATGACAGTTTAATTTATTTCTTCTCTCTTTCGGACACAATTATTCTCTCTGAGATTTCCATTTTGAGAATTTTAAATAAGAATAAAAACATCACACGCGGGATAAATATTTCTACTTTTTCCTGCTCGCGAATAAATGTGTCTCGGGTGAATTGACACTTCCTTTTCTGGTCGCGGCGTTGCTCGGGGTATCGGGAGCGAGCTCGGGAAGCGCGATGCATTCTATTACCTGGCGCGCAGATGCGTTCAAATTACTCGAATTGCGTGGAAGACGCCGCCGCCTATCCGTCTCCTTGTTCGCGACGCTGAAAAGACGAAATGAGAAGATGCGGAGGCGCGAGAAAAAGAAGCGGGTACACGGGAAAAAATTATATTAAACCGTATCCACTGTGCTAGAGCGTTATTCATCTCCCGCAACATCTGCCGACATACGGTTTACCATCACCGGCGAGCGTCTCGCCAGTGAAGATAAGTACCCTGTTATATCTCATTCAGTCGCGGCCTTATTCGGCCGGGTGACTTTGCGTTGAAGGCGACCTCGTCCTGTGTCTTAGCTCGGGCTTACAGAAACTTGGTATAGCAACGCGTAATAAGAGGCACCTTCGCGAAACGAGGTGAATCAACTTAGCTCAGCCGGTTCCCTCGAGAGCGACTACTTTAACCCTTTAAGAGTACTATCGACTTTACTTCATAAAATGTATTCATAGCACACGTGAAGAACCCTGACAGAGAAATCGTCTAAACGAAGTTAATCAGAAAATCGTGTTGCTTTGTAGAACGGATTACACAGGGTGTGAAGTAAAGGACTTAATTTGTTCTTCTATTTTCATCTTCATTCATTATAGAAATCAGGATGTTTTAAGCTCGACTAGTATTCAGCTTAAATGTATGTTTATGAAAAGTTAATTTTAACTGAGTATATATTTATTCACAATTTCAACGTTGGAGTAAATTTGTACGCTTCGTAAAGATAGATGTTAGTGCCACGCTGTTGAGCTTTATCTCGCCGTAAAGCTTGCCGTTCGTAAATATAAGAACCCGCGCGAACAGCCGCGAGCGGATATCTCTCGTCGAATTTCGGACCTGGTCCAGCGATCCCGGGAGTTTCAGCCCGCGTGGAAGAAAGAGGGGCCGCAGCTACGAACTTCTCGCTCATCGCGTATTCCAGTCAGCACTTTCGAAAGACAGAGTAACGTCCAATCCGACGGCGAAACTGGGTCAACATTTGCTCGGTGATCTGAGAAAACGGCGAAATACGCGCGCGGCCCCGTCAGGCGAGCAAGAAGCGTCCGCCTCCGCAGAATTTCATCCGACGCAAGAGCGATTCGAAAGTTTTCCCTCCCCCTATCCGCCGAGTGCCCCATCGCGCCGAGAGGCCATCGTTTATCTTGGATAATGGCGAGCAAAAAGGTTCGGAGGCTTCGCGATGGTGCTTATTAATTCCTTGGCCAAGCTGACTGCAGAACCAGTTGGCGAATTGGCTTCTCGATTGTGATCCGTTTGAGCTCCGATTATTATCAGGGCGTGAAAATTAAAGGAAAAACTTTGGAAATTCGCGCAAACGTCTTCTCCGTTATATCGAAAAGATAAACGCGATTTTTATGGACAGCCTCGCAGCTCATTTTATGAAAATTAAAATCCATTTGCATATTTAATTCCGCTAATTTGCTATTAGAATATAAATTGTGATGGTAGCTGCCGTACGTCTGGTATAATTTTGATTAATTTCGCCATTGTTCCGCGAAAGGTACGTTTGTACAAAAAGTACTCGCAAAATTCACTAGAAGTATCGTACATGTGTTTCAAACGGAACACGCGACGGCGCGAGTAGGGGGCAAAATCAAGTGGATCATATCTGTATTCAGTATTCGGGAAAATGGTAAAATCCGACGTGTACAATTTGATGCAACAATGGCTAGTGTCGATCGATATAGCATGCGACCAATATCGTACCGAAACTGCAATTCCGTCAGTATACTGAAATGATAAACCATAATGGAGCGATGCGATTTCATCTACCCGTAACGAAAGCTGCTGTGTGCACGCTAAAATTGAAAACACAATCTGAAAAGATGAATTTAATTGAAATCGAAGGTTCTTAAGAGTTTAAAGAAACGTCGCCTGTAATACACTTCTTTTAAAAATCCTCTCTTTCTTTATCGATCATAAGTATACGAAAGGGTTTACAGCGAAAACTAAGAAAAACGCAGCATTTTTAGAATAGTATATACTAGTATTGTATATAATAGTACATAATACTGATCAATATATATCTTATAGTATAATCAGAATATAGAAAATATCGAAATGCCTATCGCTCGATAAGTCGGCTGTTTTACACATGCATTTTCGCGCGCGCAAATGTGCAGAAAACAGTTGATAATAAGAACGTCGACAGAATGAAAGACACATATCGTAAATGATGGTAGCTCGTCAACGATCGTGTAACTTTCCTTTCCGTTTGGACAATGTCAAAACTCTGTTCGATTGAGACTATGCGCAAGGAGATGCGGAAGAAACGTAACTCAAAAACAAGGGCGAGTCAACATTTGCTCTGCGGCGCTGTAGAAGTAGAAAAATACATTCGCGATTCTAACTCGTCGCGATATCGATCAATCGGGAAATTGTGCTGTACCGTTTCGATCTGTGAAACGATAAACCATAATGGGGAAGCTCGTTTGTCGCGCACATGCTTGAGATTACGTATATCCGCGCTTTACTGCAGAATATTCCGAAGGCTTTCGTACATCTCTACGGATAATAGAAACTCGTTCTTTTTTACACCAGCTTTTGAAGCTCTTGACTGTGCGCGAATCCTTTCTCTCGTTGAACATCCCTCCGTCGAAATAAATCCGCGAAAAGCTAAATGAGCTACAAAATTACTGGCTACAAATATAAAAACGAATCGTAATTAAATATTAAGTTGTGTGAGACTTAAAATTATCTTTTCAATTTTTGCTTTTGCAGTTATTTTAATTTAGAAAATATTAAATGCTACATGTGCCGCAGGAAAGAAAAATTAACTACTAGCGTATAAATCTGAAAATATTTCGGGTTTTACGTTTCATATGTCGGAAATTTAATTACATTGCACTTTTTTAGAGTCATTACAAATTATTCGTAAAGTATGCAGGGTGTTATGTAATACCCGCCTCACCTCTTATTTTCGGATAGAGCTGATTAGACTCAGTCGAAAGTCCTTTACCATTTCGCAATTTTCGCAATAATTAACGAGTTATTAATTATTAAAAATCGCTGTCTTAGCCCGGCCTACCGCCTGATTCAAGCTCGTGATCGGCGTTGCTAGGCACGCGGGGAATTGTTTATGACACATGGCAAGGGCTGCGTATAATAAACAACTTCCCGCGCGTCTAGCAACGCCGATTGCGGGACGATCGCATCTTGCAGCGCGCTCGAATTGGGCGGTGAGCCGGGCTAAGACAGCGATTTTTAATAATTAATAACTCGTTAACTATTGCGAAAATTGTAAAATGGTAGAGGTCTTTTCGACTCATTGTCAGTCTAATTCGCTCTATCCGAAAATAAGAGGTGAGACGGGTAGTACACAACACCCTGTGTATATGGTTATTTTAAAAAGATTTACATGTTATTCCGCTCTTCCGAAACTTTTTCAGATTGCTCTTATATAGACGTGGTGAAAAATTTTGATACAGTTTTCGTGCAAATCTTATGGATATTTACAGATTAAAAAGAATTTTCATTAAATGGAATGAGATTTTTCTACATTGCATAATGATATGATTCGTTTCACTGATAATACACGGAATTTGTTGAAAAATTTGTTTTGTAAGTGCCATTTCTTGCTCTGAATTTAATCCATTTTGGGAAATGCCATATAGTCAGCTTTCTTTTAAAGCAATGGGAAAGAACACGAGTAAACACATTTACTCTAACGTTCAAGCTTTTATGTCGAAAGTTTTAAGTGTACAAATAATTGAACCATAAGGAATAATATACTTAGTATGGGATATTACAGTATGAACAAACAAAGTGCAGTAGTGAGATGTATTGCGACGTACGTCAATTTATGCGCATATGCACATGTATTTCGTACATGCTATCTCAGTTTCAAACTTGGTTGCATTGCATTTAAAATAAACTATTGTATAGTCTGTTTTTATTTTGATAGAAAATTTAGTTGCTACGCGACTTTTTGTTTATGATACGAAAACTATCGACGCCGTGCTGTTGAAACAACAGATTTCTCTTAATTTTACTACCGGTATTTCCGATCAAGAGAAAGTGTACGCGAGAGTATTACATGCACTCAATTATCTTGAAGATGCCTGTTTCCATAACTATAGGAAGTTGCGTAGAACGTGTTCTCGGTACAGCCTCATTTCTCTCTTTCTCTCTCTCTCTATCTCTGTAGGCGCGCTGCAGCTACGTGACAGTACGTTACTGTTTCCCGAGATAAGATCGACTAGTTACGCCGGATACATTGATTAACAGTACAATCATCAGTAATGAAGGCGATACCTGTCTCGCTTACTGCCACTTGTAATTTCTTCCCGCAGCTATCCGCGTGGAAGTTTGTAGACTTTACTTTATGTTAGACGCTGGAGAAGGAAACCGCGAGCTTCCTAAACTTTGCTAGATAATACAACGTTAATTAACTTCTCGTTTACTTACCCGACCGCTTAATGAAGCTGAACGTTCCTTATTGTTATCGTATATCTTCGATGTTTGCTGTTTGTTCGCTGTCACATAATAACTTATAGGTATTATCTACAGAATTTTTTTACACCTACAATCTTTCATGCAAATAAAATTTCTTGCAATGTAAATGGATAATGAAAAATTTTGGTTATTATATAATCACTACCGCGATGTGATAATAATGAGAATAATAGTGAAACTATCGAATTACTTGAAGAGAAATAATAGGATATGATATTGGATTTTAACTTTATACATATAAGAGGGCCCTTGACAAATTCATAAAAGCTATTTTAGCCGGCGCCAACATTGTCGTGCGCATACGAACATTTTGAAGATCCTCCCGACTCAAAAAATTGGTGAGAGAGAATGAAGTGATTACGCGAAACCTAGCTTATCGGCTATGCTCCTCTGCTTTCGCGCAGAAGTGGCTAGAATTAAGTACCTAGGGGGACCCTGGCTTAAACGAGATCTTCCTCTCAAAGGATAGCTGACATTCTCGCGAAAGGAGAGAAGAACTTAAGGCATGACTAAGGGATGGACGGCGAAGGATAAGGGTGAACGGTTAAGTAAAAAAGTGGAATCCGCAGAAAGTTTAATTGCTTTCGAATATCGATGGGTGTTGTGAGGCGTCGTCTAATTTGGAAGTCAATTGCTAGACGCGTTCCCATTGCGCGCCTCGTCCCGTCTCGTCCCGTCTCGTCTCACGCGCGATCTTATTTACTTCTCTTCCCTAAGTGAGGGAAACTCGCGGTAGTCGGGCATTAGCGTGATCGAATATCCGCAGACTGCCACCCAAGCGCATCGTCGCGATTGAACGGTAGGTAGAAGTAGAACGACGACGACGACGATCGAAGCCATTATCGGGAAAAGTTATCGCTCGTCGAACAATCCTTGGGCCATGCATTCGCGTCGCACTTATCGTTTTACGAACAGGACCTCGGCGTTGTGTACCAGCATCACGCTCACGTTCTTTTAAGACCGCTTAACGATGTCGCTGAGCTGACAATGGTTTCGGGACAATCACTATAATCGTCGCTATTTTGATAAATATTTTAAATCATTTCATACAATGGGAACGTGTCGGATTATAATTTTCTGACTTTAATCACGAGGAACAACCTTTAGCCCAAAAAATTGTAATATATGCAAAAAAACATTGCAATTTATGAGATAACATGTAACAAAAAGCATAAGAATAGGTCTGTTGCAGAACGCTAATGTAGAAATGTAAGATTGTAAGTAATAAAAAATTTACATAAACGGGAAAGAGAGAGAGAGAGAGAGAGAGAGAGAGATTTCGTAAGAATTTTAATTAATACATTTTTATTGTAAATTTAATTTAATTAACAAATCTTTTATACTCGTACATTATTAAAAGACGATCATAAAAAGGAATCAAAAGACGGCTTTACAAACGATATTACAGCCAGAGGCTATAGATACACTCCTTAATAACATTAGAGAACCATGTCGAGTTGGCGTGAAAAACAACGAAATGAAAATTCATATAATCTTGCAAAAAAAATGATAGAGCCGTTTTCACAAAGTATTTTAAGACGTAAAGTCTCAATTTTTAAACCTTGTTGAGTGGCGATGCTTGTACTTTCCAAATGCACCATTTTCAGGTCGATCGTACGAAATCGACAAAAACACTTTATTTTTTAAATCACGCGCGAAGTTGAAAAAAAGATTAACTTTATTTTTAACTTTAGACTTTCTGAAAGCGTAAGTCTCTTCTTCAAAATGCTCTTTTAAATATGAAGTTATGATATTTTTTCATCGAGTTATCACGAGTTGAAAATATGCTGATCAAAATCGATTAATAAACTCGGAATAGCGCTATTTTGAACAGAAGCATTTACCAAAGAAAAAACTCGATGAAATTAGCATGATTTTTAAGATTTAAACTGTTCACTTGAAAATGAGTTTGCAATAATTTTTTGCAAAGTTACGTATTTATCTCTTTTTCTGACACTGATTCAATGTAGCTGTTTTTGAATAGCGTATTTTTATACGAGTTGCGGGATTATCTGCAGGTAAAATGTTTATCACTGCGACAATTCTTTTACCAGTTGGTTATCATAAACGTATATTTCATGTAATTATTTTCAACGCTGCATGAAAACCACTCTGAGGTGAGCTCGTTTATACGTTATAATTCATCCTTTATTACAAAGCGTAATATCGCGCAATAAATCATAATATTAAGTAAAGTATTTTCGCTTGAATATTAATTGTAATGTCTGAAACGGTGCTGCATTGTCAGAGGGTGATTTCAGAGAGCATCAAAATGCGGCGGTCGACCCGCTTTCGTACGAGTGTCACGACGTTCGAGAGTAATCGCGTCAGTTCGATAAAATACGATTAATGCGTGCGACAAAGGCGAGCCGAATCTTCCGATGGAAATCACGTCGCGAGTATCCGGCATATCGCGCGCTCGCACGTGGTTACGCGTGCCCGCGAGCGTCGGAGCGCGCACGTGCGCGGCCGCGCGTGGAATTCTTTATCCTCGCCTCGTACGGACGTTCATGACTTCTATGGGATGTCGCGTTGGCTTGCTATTTTGTCGGATATTAATGGAAGCCGGGTTGATAAATGAGCCGGTCGTGGGGGACACGCGGAAAGTCAGGGAAGACACTCTTCGGACTCCCTCTTCGTTCCGCGCCTCCGGGCTTTAAAGAGAAAAGCCAGACTATCGCGTGTACGGGATGACCAACGGCGTCTAACGATAGATGGATGATATTTTCAACGCGCGTCTAAAGTTGAATATGCCGTATGAATGCGCCATAGAAGTTACTTGAAATTACACGTGAGCATTACACCCAGAAAAAAAGTTTCTTTAAAATCAAACAAATTTGCTTTCAATTCTGACCTTACTCGACTTTTATTTAACTTCAAAGAAACGATTTCTTTACCTTAACCAAAATTTGATTTAATTAGGACAGAAATCTCTAGGAGAGTTCATATCTATTTCTTCAAATCTAGCAAATGTTTTAGTAGAAGTAAATCAAAATTTAGTGGATTCAAAGAAACATGATTTCAACGTATCTCATTTACATATTTATCTTTAGTAAATCTTCTGGGTAGTAGCGTAGTTTATATTTAAAAGCTTTTGTTTTATTTACTGCCGTTACAAATTGCAATACATATTTGTGGAACGTGCTGTCTCACGTATTCGCGTATGCCTTATCTATTTGCCATGGAAGCTCGAGTACAATGAGAGACACGTGCGTGCAAATTGACGTTTTCCATTTTTTGGAAATTTCTCGGGCATGGTTGGACTTTTGAAAGCGCGTTCCCTCAATATCAGGCAATGGCAATGCGACGTTCACTTAAAAAAAGGTCACAGGTTTACGCGTTTGACATTGCGATTACGTAACGAAGTTTTCGCATACGCGGTAGCGACGTGCTCTTAATGCCGGGCACGTTGCGAGCTGTGCGCGCAAAAAGGATTAAGCTCGACTGCTGCAAGGCTTTATTAGCCTCGCGCATGTGAAACGCTCACCTGGAAGTGCAATAGACGCATATACGACGGGTCAGGGTTTGCAATACCGACCACGTGTGCTCATTGGTCTCAACCGCAATTACAACCTGCCAATCAGCCGGACAAATGTATTCGCCGGCCTAACCGCGTTTAGGAGACCATGCTGCGATCATGAGTATTGCTGTACCTTATAGCCTGCCACACGCGCTTAACTAAGGACATACAGTTCTCTCTCTCTCCCTCCCCCCCTCTCTCTCCCTCTCTCTCTCTCTCTCTCTATCTCCCGAATTGCTTACGATTAAGGTATTTACGAGGAAAATATTGATATTTGCGGTAGCCGTGATGAAATTTTATCTTAATATCTGTCTACATAGTTAATGCCTGTTTGCAACCGTCGCGCAATCCCTTATATAATTTGAAATTGAGTAAAATTATCGTATCGGTTTAATTCCGATTTAGATAGACGCCGAATATTCGATTACAGGCGTCTTCGAGTGAATTATGAGAAACTGAATGAATCGTTAATAATGCGGCCGGCAAATAGAATCGGCGACTTTAATTATCGGAAATTACTCCTCCATTGCTAACGTTATAGCATTAATGCAGTCCGCAGCATATCGTAATTGCAACACGCTTACAAAAGCTCAATGTAAACTGCCTCGAATTCATGGGTGAAGCACAGCCGTGTTAGTTCGCAATTTACGCAAAATTAGTACGTCCAACTTTTATAAATTTTTCAATAGTTGCAGCATGTAATTCAATTATGTAAACATCGCAGCGTCCATAAATTTACATGAATTTCGATTGCATTGGTCATCTTTTATAGTCTCGTTAAATCACACAGTTACGAGCATCGTTTTCGACAGCGTGTTGTTGAAAAAAATGGATGAAATAATTCAATATTTCCGTTATTATCCACTCTCGTTGTTACCCGGCTGTCGTATTAATCAAAGGATACGTGTGCATTCGATTGCTCATGGTAATGTCGAATCGCTCGCTATTTCTAACGGATTATTGGCATTAATTATTAGTTCATGACATTTCAAACAATTACTGGAGAAACTATTAATCACGACGTTGATTTTCAATGAATGGATTAAAACGAACCGCTTAAACAATAAAACGTGAGTTTTCTTTAATCCCGTCGACAATCAGAGGGAATTAATTTGATGAATGAAGACCGTACTCGTTTCCCTCGGATATTTGTCAGGGAACGTCTAATAAGCGCGATCGTGGAATGCGACAAAAGGTGCAAATAATGAGCACTGATACGATATCATTGTCGCCCAAACAACAGATACGCCCGTCGTATCGGGGGATCTAGAAATTGTTAGACATACAGTATTCCGTGGATATTAATTGGAGTTGGAATTAATTTCTCCCCTATTACGAACCGTCGGAAAACTTGATTAGTATTCCCCAGGAACGGCGCCGACACGCTGACGGCGGGTTTCTGCGAATAGTTGGGAATCGAAGTAGATATAGGGTCGCATTCGCCCATGCTATCTACCAAGTCGTTCATCGGCCCACGGAAATTCCTTCTCACCCTCCATTTGTTACGAGTCGAGTAAATGACACGAATAATTTCGCAAAACTGCTTCTATACATTCAGACAAGCAAGGAATTATATCTGAAATGGCGCGTGTTTAACGGCTGAGCTTATTTATTGCCTAAATTAAACGCGACAAGGCAGAATCTCAATGATTTTCGGTTTTCGAGCTTCGTCGTCGTTTTGCGAGGGTACTTAATAGAGTACTTAATAGAGTTGAAATTTGCTGATCGAGACATATTTTATAATTGTAGCTACGTTTACACTGTGAAGAGACAATTACGCAGAAGTGTATATAAGGTTTAAAATAGATTAAACTTGTATGTGTATACACATTAATATTACATTAATATTTTTATTAAAAATAAAAGTACAAAATAAAGTGAACGTACACAGATACAAATCAGATTATGCAAATTTCGCACACTCGAGACGTGAGGATATTCTCTTCTTAACTCCATCGACGAGTTCACGAGATTCTTGAGTAACGGTGAGCAGTGAACCGGTCGAGTTCGCGTCGGTCGAACGTAGAAAGCTCTTTCCTCTTGATCGAGAATCGCGACGTGAATCTACCGCCAATAATTCCAAACCATGCGTTTTTCCTTTTCTGACGAGAGCATCAATCGCAACGAAATAAATCGCGAAAAGTTGTGGCTGCCTTGGCTACGTGGGGCACGAACGGTCCGCGCTGGTCCGAGTTGAAGTTTTCCGCGGCTATCAGTCCGAAAGAATTTTCGCAGTCGCGTCGTGTCTTGCGCCCCAGGGACTGCCTCCTTCGAATCAAACTTCGACACCCGAGACGCCATTAGTACCCAACGAGTCTGCAAGTTTTCTCGCTCTGTCGACGTGGTCGAGGTAAAGGAACGAAGAAGGGTTGCCGTGTGGTCTTTTCTCCCATTCTTTCCGAGGCTTTTCGGGAGTTAAAGAGGCGATCCCGTGCTACGCGTCCTCCCATTCCTTGCTGCCGGATTTTCGAAGACCGCGCTACATATATATTCGAGCAGTATTTTACGTGTTAACACAGAACCGACAATTCTTTCCAACGATTCAGGATAATTGGATTTCTTTGGAAAACAATCGATAGTGAGTCCAATTTGAAAGAATTAACGCAATCTCGTTAGGAACTTGGAGTTCGGAAACATTTTATTTTGAATTGCATCATATACTTGAATAGGCGCGACATTCGCTGTGCAAAAATGTAGCGAGCTACTTTTTCAACCAAAATATAGTTCTAAGATGCAATATGTTACTTGCCAATACAAGCATCTTTCAACCTACCAACGGCCAATCGACAGACCACTCTCGAGCGTTTGCTCTTCCCGTTTCTCGACGCGAACATCGCTGCGGTATCCACCAGCGTGCTATCAATCAGTTGGCGGACATCCTCATATCAGCTCCGAATTTGTGGGCCAGCATTCAAGGATCATCGGGCGTCTGTGATCCCTTAGAGTGCGCGCCGTCCTCTCGTCAAACCCTGTCAGCGTCTGCACACGCACGCCTCAGTCTCTTCCACTCGAGCATCACGAATGGGTGTAACTGCGGAGTCGATCGTCCTGAATAGGCTTCCTCTCCAATCGAATCTATACCTCGACTGGCGACCGCCGTTGTTGACGCCAATGAAGGAAAGGAAGGAAGGATGGAAGAGAAGTAGCTCGCGAGCCGGCTGATGAAATTGAACACGGAAGGCACCGAAGACGTTTCCCTCGGAACGACTGGCGCCGAGCGAGCCGAGGAGAATGTACGAGGGTGACGTAGGCGAAGTGTCATCCGAGGAACAGATCGAAATACACAGTGAGAGAGAGAGAGGTAGAGAAAAGGTGAGGCGACGCAGAGACGGAGTAGATGTAAATGGTACGCTTCATTAACGTGAGTTACCGTCGCATCCATTATTCGTGGTAACCAGACTGACAAGCGCGATTCCGCCCTGTCCAGGGTATTACCGTGCGGAAAGAGAGGACGGGAACCTTGAGCGCGTGCGTTACTTATCGGGGAGGAAGAGGACCGACGGCGGCCAAATTGGAGTGAATTCCGTCGCCGTTATACCGAAACCGCCACCGCCGTACGCTGCGGGTGTCATTCCGGAAAAACGTTCCGCTTCCACGCGCGACACCAGAATAATGGCTGTTTGGACCGGAATTCGAGAGGGTACCGCGTGGCAAAGCGAGAGGGATCGTGCGATCGGGCGCGAGCGACTGTTTCGCATACCCCGTTGGATTTCACGTTTCGGCGATTAACATTTTCATTAGTCTTATTACCCGACGAGAGTGCGCCGTATGGCGATTAAGGTATCGTCGCAGCTTCCGCGTATCCGCTGCTGAACGATCGAGAGAGGCGGATGCGACGATACGCGAGCGTAATGATCGATCGGCCGCAATGAAGTCGGGAGTGATGGTTCAGTGAAAATTTTTCCGCGGGATGATAAAAAATATAATGGAAGAGCTCGCGTGAACAATTGAATCGGCTTACATAATCATTACGAAAAACCGTTTACATCCGGTTTTCTACTGCGTTATTATTCCGTGTATATTTCCCTCGTTTGCGATTCTTTTATCTATTACGACATTGCTCAATATTCCGCTGTATCCCGCGGGGAGAATGGGGCTCACAGAAATAACGATGCATAAAATATTTCGTTCATTCTATTATCTTCGCATTTATTATCTATACGTTCCGCAACGCTTGGCTCGCTTGCGATTTGTATCAATGCCGAAAATGTAACCATAGCACGGCACGGATATTAACCAGCCCGGTTGAATTTACAGCTCCAGCTCGGCAATACAACGTTACGCGGCTATATTTAATAAAGACTCGCGCGCATGAGCGCCGTTGTATTCCAAACTCCAAAGTTCCTATGATTAAGATTTTCATTAATCTTGTTATTCATCGGCGTGACACGTATCGTGCCTAGCGTGCATTAGCTTGATACAATGCCTGTGACATCAAACAGACGCGATCTTTCATACCGTGCATAGCTCTTGCGAGCCGTAACGTCATATTACTTCGTCATAACGTCAACTTAGGCCAGGCATGCCGGCGTAATATCTATTTAAAATAAAAAGTACCAATTAAGCGAATACCAACGTGAAAAGTGATACACCGTAAACGACGGCCGAGGCTTCGTAAGCGCGCGATCTTATTTACCGCTGTCGAGAGACATCCTAATCTCGATGTTTGAAATATCTCCCGTTATTTCGTGGCACCCGAATGACAAAGTTCTGCATGTGCGCGCATGCGAATTTGTCGATACCTCAAGTCTTACAGAAATATTAGATGGGACATTGTTATTCCGGCGCCACGATTTGTCACCACCGTGTCGCTACCGTACCTTCGATAAGAATAAGCGATATACTGCAGCTCGTAAATAAGTGAGCCGCGGCTGACGTGCGAGAACTCGTGGGAAAGAGCCGCATGAAGACATAAATCGAGGAGTTATTACCTGATTTCCCGTACGACGAAATTCCTTACGGACGACGGATTGCTATTAGAACATTGATCACCGTAAGATTTTTCTCCGATCCTATCGCACTTTAGAGTGTTATACAGGTCCGGGGACTTTTTGCTGCCCGAAAATATCTACCGAGATAAGGGGCTGGGGACGAAGTTCGGGATCGTAAATCAGAAAACGGGGTGGTCAGTCGTGGCGCGGAGCTTCATTTCGTGTATGAACGTGATTTATGCGGTCACCATATACATACACATGTACATGCATATAGATATGTGTATATGTATATAGGCTTCATCACGATTTCGAGTCGCCTTAGAAGTGGTTTCAACCTGCCCATTACGTAATATCTATCTCGCGGATCAGACTCCCGAGATTACCAACAACCCTTCGCTACGCAAGAATAAAAATTCCTATCGCGGAAAAATTAAAGAAAAAAAAAAGAAATCGATGTCGCGACAATCGCGCGACGTGATTGAACTTTTTGTTACTGAGCTGCAAAGTAGCTCTGGTATCGATTTATTCTGCTCTCTTTAGATTGAAAAATTTAGAACGGCAACTACGTGGGATAACTTCGGAGTTAAATTTCCACGAGCGTTTGCGCGAAATGTGGAAAGTGTCACGAACGCAACAATCACGCCGAAATGTCGACTCTCCGGCAAACTGGATTCAAGCATTGAAGTGAATTTTTGTATTTTTTATTTTTTTTTTCACGGCGAACCCATTAAACAACCACGGACAGCCATTTCTGGATGGACTCGAATCGACAGCGCCGGGAGGGTAGGGCACGAAATGAAATTCTGATGCAATCGGGAGTGTGGAAAATCATAATGGAATTACATTACGGAACTATTAAACCGAAAGAGCGCCGTCACTATCGGACGAAACGAAAAATGGACGTTCTCCATCAAATATTCCATATTTTAATCTCGACCGATTTACTTATTTCCATTAGCGCGGTGGGTGGTCGGGTCGCAGTCACATTTTCTCGCAGTCTCTTACGCCCGAAGATCTATATTTAATTATTGAACAATCTGATTACGATCGCATGTTTCGCGACATGCCGGTCCCTCGGCGTTAATATTTTGTTATACGTGCGCCTTCTATGCAGATATATGCGAATCGTGTCGTCGATAGAGATTAAATTATACACGATTGAATGAGTTTCGTGACGAAGATTATTGGGGATGTTATTAAATAATGTTTATGTAATATTTCGAAATGTTGATAACTGACGAATCGATCATGCGCATCATTATCGTTGTCTTTTTCGGTCATGAGAACCTTTGTGGATTCATCACTCAATATGCACTTGATAAACTCTTGGACCGAATTAACATATTGTTCAAAGACGACCCTTTGTTATTTCGAAGATTAATAACAGCAGCCTCGCGGGAACGCGCGCCATCATCGCTGTAATTAAACGGAACTGCGTCGCGCATCAACTGTGTCGGCTATGAAATGCGTGAAATAGGAGCTACGCTTGCCTGCAGTACTGCGATGCTCTCGCCCTTCTTGATGGTATCGCCAGTCCTTTTCTCACGACGCGCACCCCGGTCTAATAGAATTCATTGGATTATGCATCGGAGGGCACTTAAATATAAGTGGTTAAACGAATTACTGCGCGGTACCCTTGGCCCACTCGAGCCCTTCTCCCCCTTCTGTCCTTCACAATTCTGCACGAATATTATTATGCTAATCCATAAAGCTAAAACTTTTATGGCAGCTATGGTCGCGTAAACACTGCCAGCCGTTATTGCCCTCTGCGGTGTCAAGACTGCTGAAACTTTAATTAGATCACGAAATAGTATGCACACTTTATTCGACTTTTCGCAAGTGTACTCCCCTACCGCATCTTTAGGTATTATATCGCCGAATTGCATCGTCGGGTACACCGACAGAAAAAAATGGTTGCAGTTACCACAATCTCACTATAATTTATAGTCATTTTAGGAGCCAACCATATTTTTATAATTCTTCCAATTACGTAAGTTATGGTCATAGACATAATATTGGTCCGTGCAACTTACGATATGGTTGTCATAAACCAAAACGAGCTTTTAATTTGGTAAGGTGTACAATAAATATTGCAATAACAACCCAAGTAAAATTTTGAATAACTATATGCAATAGTAATAATCGTATAATTTATATTGGAAGTAATATTCTCCGCTTTTTATTACATATACATCGCGTTCACTGCACAGAAAGACCGGCTAAGGCAGAAATAACTAAAATAAAAATGTTGCCGTATAAATAGTAGGGGCATCTACATTGTTTTGTGTTGCAACATTCACTAAGTTTGCTGCACAAAACGCATATAGTTGTCTCCACTACTCCACTACGCACATCATACCAATGTGAGTTTACCAATGCAATTTAATTTAATGAAAAATAATTAATTTTTTCCTCCTCCATTGCAAATTAATTTCTGTTCAACATTTGAAACTGTTGCAAAATCTCAAACACCGTGTGTTTTGCCCGCGGACGTGTAATTATTCGGGAACGGGATGAAAGGAGGTCGGTGATTAGAAGCACGACACCGAGAGGTGCCTTCTTTTTACTACCAACTTTTCTGTCTTTGTCATCTCACTTGTCCTTTCTACCGAGGATGAATTTTGCAGTACGTTTAATAATTCAGGCGTTATGCTGTAACTTCGTCGCCTCTTATAATCCACGTTTTCAGCGATATATTCATTAATTATCTCGACATTCCACTGAAAGTCGTTATCAGTCGATAAGCGAATGGAGTTTAAATGCATTTTTGCCGCAGGAATTACTGTGCTTACCGCACAGTCATTTTGGTTTAACGACTTTACAGATCTGAACTCAATATACTATCAAATGTGCTATTACTTGCTTGTAAAATTGCATTAACGGTTCAAATTTAATGAGAGTGATCCGTTTTGCCTAAAAGTGCCGTTTTGCCTTCCTTTCCTCTACATTTATACGCGTACGGATGTTTTTATGGGCGATGGTACAACAAATAGTAATAGTTTGTGCAAATTATTGATCAGCCTACAGCTGTATAATTATTACTTCCAGCGCTCGTACAATTTTGCGCGTAGTGCGTTTCATAAATCCTGAGATCGCAAATGAACCAATTTTACGCGGAATTATATTCGCACGTTGTTCGACACGTCCGTAACATGAGAGCCCGTTTGCGAAATCCGTTCATGGTTTGGCCGATACCTTCATTAAACGGAAAAGCGAGAGCGCCGCGGAAGAAGGGAAATGACGATAATGTTCGCAATTGCATTCACCCGATTAATCCGGTACGCATGCCGTTTAAATTTATTGAACGCGCGACAAATTTTGGCGAATGGATTTACGCTTCGCGAGTAGAAGGATCGGAGAAAGAGAAACGGAAAGGAGAGAGGTTGGATGCGCCGCTAGCGGAGTGAGACGCGACGCGATGGAAAAGAAGCAATAAAAAAAAAGGAAAATAAAGAATACGCGTGGCGGCGGGATAGTGGGGCACGGTGTGACGAAGTCTGTCGCAATATCCTGCAACGAAAGCCAATAAATAAAGGACGGCTTGGCCGCGGAATTAAAACACATACATCACGATACCAGCGATGCGCGCTCGCACTTTCTAGTCTCGGCTAGCGCCTCGCCCATCTTTGTCTCTCTCTTTCCTTTTTTTTTATTCGATACTTACGCCCCGACGGGCCGATATCTACGTGAGGGTTGAAATTAATCCCGGCCCGGGTTCTGATTGCGATATAATTTCGCGATTGAGCCGCGGCCACGGCGATTTCCGGTCGTTACGATCGCTGAAAGGGCGCGAGCATATTAGCGAACTTGGTTTTATTCTGGCTTTAAACGCTGCCCGATAACTCACGGCTGTGTTCGAATGTCTCGACGCTCGCTCATCGCTTATACGTAAAACGAAAAGGTGACGGCCTGATCCGCGAGACGGATGATCCGTCATTCGATGTGCATTACGTATTGAGATTTAAGCGCTTCGATGAGATGCACCGAGCAGAGGTATGGAAATTAGTCGGTGCGCGATTGCGAATGCAAAAACGTTAAACGCTCGCCGGCACCGGTGATAAATTTATCGAGCGGAATTTAATTGGCGCGGTTTCGTTAAACATCACGAATATATTTTTCTTGCGGATCACTATTTACGTAGCATTTATTTCATGTCTCTCCGAGATATCGCGAGGGTTTTCCTTACGTATTTATATTTATGTCGTACTCGCATTTAATATATTAGGGCGAACGGGGGCAGACTTTTTGTTTAATTTTGATTGTCAAGTATTACGCGCGAGAAAAACTCATCGGAAGTTCTTTTAAGGCGGGAGGAAGAAGGTTGTTATATAAATAGAAAATTGCATCTCTAGAGTCGGAGATGAAGCAACTCGTTACGCCGCCGATGGAATTACGAGGAATGGAAAAAAAGTAACCGCGAAAGAGTAAATGCACTATAGAAAAAGTAGGCTAAAATAAAAAACCGGCAACTGCGCAAGTTCAAAAATCCCATGCGTCTTACACGAGCATCTCGCTGCTTCCGGTTTCTTGTTGCATCGCGTTTTGAAATGCCTTGAGAAGGGAATCCCGCCCGGAGATATTCAACAGAGCTTGCAAAGTCGCGGCGTCGTAAGAGACTGAAAAGCTTCTCTCGTATATTATGCCAGTAATTTCCGTGTATGTATCGTTAGAATGTTGATCACGTCATTTTCCTTTGCGAGTGCAAAAGAATCAATTTCCGTACGAGTTTTCCTTTGACACGAAAGGACGGGGGATCCGATCGGGCGACGAGATTGACGCGAGATCGAAAGCGACGCAAGAGCTTGCTGACAATTACGCGACAGCTGAGCAGCTACTGATGCGCCATCGGATACATAATAAAACGCAAAAGTTCTGGTTTCTCGAGGAAAACAGCAAAGTTCAACAGCGACTCCGTTGCATTCGTCTCTGGATTCCGATTCGAAGCGTAACGCTCGAAAGTGTTTCGCAGGCCGGGCCAAGGCAATAAAACTTTCGAAATCTCTTGAGGGTTTCGAGGACGATGCAGCGTTCCGCGCAGCGGCGCTGTGTAGAGAGCTCATGAATATTTAATTCCCGGTAGTGGCGAATCGAATGTTAACGGTGTGCGAAAACCGACGGCAGAGGGGACGGAGAGTCTAGGAATGGCGAAATGCAAGGGGATACAGGAAGGGACGGGAGATCATTGCTTACACAGAGTTCTATAGCCGATACGTAAATAGTTGCTACAGGGACCGACAGTTTAAATACCGGGGATCTCACCCCGTCTATAACGAAATTCGCGATATCGCTGTCTCAACAAAGCGCAAATTATTTCTACGTTTCCTTCTTTTTCCGCCTCGGCTCGCTAGGAGAAATTACAGAAAGAAACTCTCAACTCGATTTTACACTCGGAGTTTGTGTCAGGCAACACGCAAATGTGAAAGAAAAGTTTGAAGAATTGGAATCTTACTTTTGACGTTTCGCGTTTTTTATGAAAAATAAGAGATGAGAAATCCAATTTTATTATTGTTGCACTTAATCCCAATAATGTAATAAGCTCCTCGGGCATTTGCGTGTGAAAATCTACACGCGTGTCTTAATACAGTCCAGAATTACGTCAGATCACGTGTAATTGACAATAGTCTGATTAAGACGCTACTACTGCTTACATCGCACACATTCCATCACCAATCGCAAATCCGCATTGTAATCACTAGTTGGCGGTCAACAAAATTAATCAGTGGCACCAAACATTTGTTTTGATAACGTAATATCCATGCTGTATTTGCAAGTGGCTTCGTCGTTACGGTGAACATACATTTGAGCCCACTGGCGGCTGTTATCTATTTTTTCCCCCAAGGCTTACTTCGTATACATTTTCTTTCAATCTGAATTATTTACCATTCACATACTAATTGTGCCCCTTTTGATGAACTTGCAATAAATTTAATAAATTATTAAGGGCCAGTTTCACAAACGTCGTTCAACTGCTAACCGAAGATTGATTGGATTCTCTGTCTCTTCCTAAATAATAAGATGGAAAAGGATAGGGAGTCGACTGAATCCTGGTTAACAGTTAAGCGACGTTTGTGAAACTGGCCTTACGACTTAATACGACAGCAATAAGGTCTGTATAATTGGCCGCGCGACAAAATCTGTTGTCACCGCGTGAAATTTGGTTTCGACCCCGTATCAACGCCTCCCTTTGACCCGACGTATCTCTGTCGAGATTGACCCGAATTGCACCAACAAACTTCTGCAGAGAACTTGCGCTACGTTAGAGAAAGCAGCAGTAGATGATATAATCGACTACGGTGACACGTACACACATACACAGCCAGGTCTTAACTTTTGACATGCTATGCTCTTAGACTATTAGATTGCAATGAAAAGTCCATAATCGCTTCAGTGAAAACTTTTCTGAATTTGGATAATGGCCAATTGCGCTTAAATCTCTTGGTATTAACTTATAGTCGGTAAATTATCTTTCTTTGCTACATTAATGTCGTTTAATCTTCTTTTTATTTTACAAAATATTGTAAAGTAACGCACAAGTTGAAGGAGCACCTGTTACACGGTGGCCTATAATTTAGAAAGGGATAGCAAATTGTTAAGCCAAATTTACTTAATCCGT
This sequence comes from Vollenhovia emeryi, assembly GCF_000949405.1. Taxonomy (NCBI): domain Eukaryota; kingdom Metazoa; phylum Arthropoda; class Insecta; order Hymenoptera; family Formicidae; genus Vollenhovia; species Vollenhovia emeryi. The sequence goes on from NW_011967168.1 coordinate 527,664, forward strand.
AATACCCTTTACCCCGGAGAGCTTATACCGTGCACATACGCAAGTGCGCTAATTAGATCTCTCTATATTATTGTATTACATAATCAACCAAGGCGAAGGCTGTCACGTACGTCGCCTTGCTTCTGTCAGTCACGTGGATTCGCAGACACTTAATGCCATTACGCGTGTACGGAAGGAAGGAGACGAACGCGAAACGGTAAATTAATGTTTTGGTTTGCCGACGAAGTGACGGAATCGCGACACAGCGGGCTTCCGAGCGCAACGACATAGTTCCTCTAAGAACTAATTAACGAACAATTAAAATTAATTTCACGCCCGGGTGAACTGGAGTTATTTGCGCGATTGGCGGTCGCCTTGGCGTAGCTGCGAGTCAGAGAAAACCGGACGGTTACGAAGGGGTAATTCCGGGTATAAATCAGACGGAAATGTGAAAGTTCCAGATACGTGGTTACTCTGCGAATGACCCAGCGGAGAGCTTCGCATCACGTGTAGTACGTTTCAAAACTCGTTCCGCAAGATATTATATTTTTATTACTTTTGTGCTCGTAAAATACCGCTTTTTATTAAACCATCTGTGCGTCTAAATCTTTAAATAGGAAAATATTTGCATTGAAGAAAACACTTTTTATCAAAGTCCATTGTAGAGATACGACGAAAAGGAGAGATGTGTAATTGAAGTATTTGTAAAATTTTAAAAAGATTTATGTCATTTATCTTTTCCCTGAAAATAACGAAATGTACAAAAGGATTGCCCTTGGAAAAAGAATTGCGCATAAAAATATCATTTATTTGTCTTGGCAAGATATCCTGTGTGCGTCTGTAGGTCAATATTTTGCGTAAATGGAAAAGTGTTTCTTACGCCTGCGGCTGCGTGGTACTGGAAGGAAGAGGACAAGCTGGAAATTAGTATATTTTGAGAAATTGTCGGGATTACGAATGCGGCGTCAGTTCCTTCGGCAATGTCTTCGGAACGAGGGGGGGAAAAAAAAGGCCGCCCGGTATGTCCGACCATTTCTGGAGCGCTCCGAGCGGCAATGTCCCCGGGTTATGTTCCGTGGTACACGGAAAGAAGCTTATCCCGAAGATGCATATCCCGCGATGCAGCACGTCCCGGACACTTAACATATAAAATGGTATCTGTTTTTCAACTTTCTCGCGATAAACTCTGAATTATGGGCGCGAATACGAAACAGCCGGTCGATTATAATGCGTCTTCTCTTCAAAAATCCCAAGAACGTTACTGCTTCCTGCGTCGTCGTCCTCGTTCTTTCCTTTCATCTTTTTGCGGGGCGAGACGCCGTCTGTTTGCCAAAAGCCAGGACGCAAACAAATTGCATGTATCTACGTGAAAATCCTATACTATCAAGAAATTTTTAGTCAACGCGAAGAGTCCGCAGTAAAAATAAATTCTCAAAATTCGTCGACCGGAGGAAACGAGGATTATTATTGGGCCGTGCATGCGAGATGATTTGCCTCGTTTCCTGAAAATACACGCGACCGTATCGGCTGCTCCCTTAATCCGTAGTCCTAAATCTAGTAATAGCCATCCACGTTGTAACTCTGCCACGTGATCGTGTTGCTCTGCTATTAGCTTGAAGTCACCATTAATTATCTCTCATGAAATAGCACGATACGAGCTGACCTTTACTAACGCTACATCGTCGAGTAATACATCCAGGTATTTGGCCATTTCGAGTAATTTAGTGAGTTTCAATGCTAGCCACATACTGCTGGGTTTATCTAATTATGCGACTCATTTGTGTAGCGAAATGCTAAATATATGACAGGTCGCGAATGTCGTTCGCAGATCGTTGGGAAAGCGTCTAGCACATACAGCGGTTCCCCGTCATGGAATTAATCTTCTCGGGCATCAACTATCAAACTACAACCGAGTACGTTTCAACGAACCTAGAAGTGAACAATTGTATGTACTATGTCGTTAACATAATTATTGATCTCCCATGGCGGCTTAGAAATTTATGCACTAATATATTTTTTCAAGTCTTACAATCAGTGATTTTGCAACGTTTTCACTTCACCAATTGTGTTAGTATTTTCATTAATAAAAAAAATCCACTTATAGAGGTTTAAAAATAAACTCTAAAATATACTTGCAAATTTTTATTAATAATCTATATATAAAATCAATTAAAAACCACCAAAACTTTTATCATTTATTTTTACATAAAATAAAATTATATTCACAGAGGAATGTACCATTAGTGAAAGAGTTATCGTTATAATGCGGTAGCATTTATTTTTGCATTAAATAAATGCACGTAAAATTTTGCGAAAAATATAAAGACTCAAAAGAAAATTTGTCGGTGTTTTTAATTTATTGATACTTTTAATCAACTAGATAAATCATTTGTATTTCGACAAAAGTAAAAAGTAACAATAAAATAACAAAATAAGCAGTTTTCCAACCTTTATATTTCTAAATACGTGAAATACAAACACTCGATACAATTTATGCGCCAATAGTAACACGTGCAGCCGCGAATATAGCAATGTCCTCTCGAGATAAAACGAATAAATGCCAATTTGTAATAAAAAAGCTGTCAGATAATTTTATTGCGCGATTCAATAACTAATACCAATTTTGCATATCAATCTTCCGGGGTGGAGGGGGGGGGGGGGGAATTCACACCATCAGCGAAATCTCATTGGATGCGAAACTAGTGTGGCTACTACCGCGATCAAAATTCCACTCGCCTGAATTTTATTTGCCAGTCGCAGTAGATGTTGATTCGATTACATAATAATAACTGTTACGAGAAAACTGGATTGAATTTCGTATATAGCCCGACACTTGCCCGAATGCCGTTTAACAACCATTTCGATTTTATGCGATAACAAACGCGATTACGAAAATATATGTTGTGATAATTAAATTTGTCGTACTTTATACGCCACGATAACTTCGTAGTGTGCACGCTAATACCAGATTAATTTATTAGCCGACTACAAATTATTCTCGATATCAGGAGATGTTAATAGCATCGATCGGTACTTACTCACGTCGCGGAAATACGTGACGACGATATTGTAAATGATTTTTGCATACAGCAATTATGCCAAAAATGGCATTAAATGTTAAAACGATACCGTTGTAAAATAACGTTACACGATACAATGACTCCCAGTGAGATGTTACTGCAATACAGTTCATAGCAGGATTCCATTAGTTGTCCGGTGTTTTTACTTATTTGACCTAGTGTCATCCGAGCTTTGAAATAATTACAAATTGTAATTACTCGTACAAATCTGTGCAAAACACGTAAATTTGATTGCTACATAATAATTCCCTCGTGTCGCTATCAATTAACTCTTTGAACATGATGTGTTTACACGGCAAGTCATTAACATTCAGCATGATACTTTTCGACGTTTGTTTGAGCAAATTTACACCATGAAAAGAAATTTATTTGTTCGAGCAAGAATATTTGTACACTGAGAAAACTTTCCACCGGATAAACCAATTAAATAGTGTTTCCGATGTTAATTTTCCCGATTACGTTTTCCGATTAAATTATGGATACATCCGATAAAATTTATCTGATAAAATGCAATTACCGATTAAATTTGATTGAAAACCGATCACATTTTTCATCGGATACATTCGTTTCTTATTATGTAAGTGGATTATCCGATTATGTTTAATTGGACATTTTTCTCAGTGTACTATAAGTTATGACAAATATTCTACACGAACTCGAGTTGCATTTTTTTTCTATTTGACAGATTTCGTGCATTTATACATATTTAGATGTATACTCGTGTATCTTGTGTTATATATATTTTATATATAATATATAACCGTCAATGGACTCGATCGAGAAAACACCGTATCGAAACCGACAGATAGACTAGCGCGGTGAAGGGTACTTTCGCTATAGGAGAAACTTTCGTCATACGTTAGCCCTTAAAACTGCTTTCGAGGCTTTGCCGAGAAATTCGACACAAGAAATCGCAGGATACGTCGTTCTATCGATCACCCCAGCGGAAGTGATCACGCACGAATATTCAATACGTCATGTTCTTGAATAAAAATGATAAAGACAAATTATTATTAATCGATACTATTATCGTCGTTTAAAGATTTTATTCTGGCTGCAGGATGCTTTTGTGTATGGCATGATTAAGTTTATTGCCTTTTTCTTGTGGTCGTCTCGGGCAATTTCAACTAGAGACATTTCAATTCTTGCTCGGTTTTCTATTTGCTTCCTTGCGCGTGATCCCTTTAGAACTTCAGTGATAGTTATTTCCTTGATACCTAAGCTACACCTCGTGCATTTTTGAGATAGCGCTCGGGATGCTGTCGTAAGTGAATCTAGAAAGACCTTTATGTACCGCATGTCATTGTCATCCGAAATCCCCATTTGACATTCGAGATACACGAGTCTTTTCCTACGGTCGCGCGTCCGATAAACAGGGATTGACCGAGAAACGATGGGAGATTCCATGGAGAACATCGGTCCGCCTACCTCAGCATGTGCGAGCACGGCGTATTTTCTTCCACATTTAAGTCACGCCACGTGGTTATATCGGTCTCGTAGGAATCGGAACTCGTCGGAACGGAGGATTTCCAATCCTTGACAGACGCTGAACTGGCTTGCGCCCGATGCTATCGTCGCGTATAGTCGGGAATTAAAGAAGAAGGAAAAGAGAGCGGCAAGGGTATATAGGTCGCGAATCGTAAAATGAAAATTCAATCCGCACCTCGACAGATTAAATTCAACGGTCGAAATATCGTGCATTTACGATGACAAGACTTTAATTGAATATCGATAAGTTTGTCAAAAATGACTTGACCAAGTTAAACCTTAATAATCTTTACATATGTTATGTTTTTGAAACTTTTTAAATTTTAATAGAATCTAAAATCTGATGAATATATTTTCCACATCAATCTCGTCAAATATTAATCAAATCAGATCTTCATCTTCAGTCAGTATCGTTTTTCATCTCTTTAGTTGGTTTATTATTTAAGTTTACTCTCTAACTTCGAATTTAAAATTTTTCGCGTTAAAGCGAGTTTTAAGCACATTTATTTGCCATACATATTAGTTTTGATATCTGGCCTCACCGTAGCGGCGGCTTTAACATTTTACCAACACATCGACATAGATATATCCTCTTTTGCTTTTATGGAATCAACTAATGCGTAATCACGGATACACGTCGAGTATCTCCGCACGCCTTCCGACTCGACGATACGAAAAGCATCTCGAAACGTCAGAAGCCAACGAGATTTCCCGTTCGTTCCTTCCTATGAAGTTAAGGTTCTATATTGCGCGATATCGACGATATCATGAAAACTGTCAGAATACAGAAAAATCGACATTCTATCGATACATCGACGTACATGGATTTTTCTTAGATAAATTTACGCGATCGTTGCATTATCAACCGATGCGATTATATAAATGTTTATGGAAATCTGAATGCTGTGTATTGTGCAACACGTAAACGTGTTGCGTATCGAAGATCTTGTGATAATTTGTACCAGTAACGTTTCTGTATTTATCCGTCAATATTACGACCGCGCAATCGGCACCATTTGCTGGATTACAAAGATCTCTCGGCGCGCGATGCAGCAATGTGCATAACGAAATAATAAATCCGTCGAAAACAAAGTCGAAAGTTCTCTTTTAGAGAAAGATGTATGGTAACGTGAATCATCGTTTAAACTTCGTTAACGGGTAGGTAGGTACGTAATTCTTTCGCGGGTCGAGAGAAATAAAGCCCGACGCGGCGTTCATAGTCGTTGATAAATTGAAGCGGCGTGAAGCATCCGGCGCGACTTGGTCTTGCCGGCAACTTCTATTTATGCAACCTTCAGCATCCGAGATATATTATTTTGCGACAACCGTTTGGCCCCCCTTTCCCGCTCCGTTTCTTTCTCCCTTTCTCGTTGCCGCTCGCAGTTTCCCTCGCCGCGCGATTTATTTCACCGTCAGCGCTAAGAAGCTTGCGACGCGCGGCGTCGCTGGCGGATTCTTCGCGGCGCGAGGATTCCGCTTTATTGTAAAATGCCCGAAGATTTCGGCGGAAACGAGAAACCAGCAGACATACACGTCGCAGTTCCCCGACAGTTTCCTCGCGGAAAATCCAGGTATCGGGAAATTATCCCGGTATTCTCAGGATATTGTAACAGCATCGCGCGCTTATCCTGGGTCGCCTCGCATTTTTTCGCTGGGAATTTTACACGCGCTGCTTCCATTTCAGACTGTAATTTCCTGTTGCGCACGGTCTCCAGACCGGAATTCGATAAAAAATTTCAGACAAATTTTATTTACTCCGAAGAAAGCACATATTGCATCCAATCATTCAGGGACGATATAAATATTACATAACAATGTGCAAAAGTGAAAGACGAATATTTGATTTTGTCTATGAATTCATCTTTTCGGGTTATCCGGTTATATTTAATCGGACATTTTTCTCAGTGTAGTAATGAGTTCGCAAAGTGATAAGCAAAATGTATCGTAATAGTCAACGAACAAAGTAATGAGAAATAAGTACTAGATATAAAATTTACAATTCATTTCGTATTTCGTAGGCACGGGACAACGAACTCTCATCGTTTGTGTTTTTTCCCCGCGCGATATCGTGCGACGTTTTGCGTGCCATTGTGTACGCGAAGGTGAAGGTCGCCGCGCTATCATTCGCTCGCCGAGCCTCGAGCCGGCAGGTCGCGTCGGGAGTTGCTCCGTGCGTCGTATTACTTTCGCATTATTATTTTCCGAGACGCGATCGCGATTAGTGTGGAGATAAAACGTTTTTACTTTGTACACGTTTATCAGTAACGAGTAACGTTCTTCGATATTTTGTTGTCAATTAATTGCTAAGTTCCAACGTCTTGTAAGGAGAAACGATTTCCATGTGAAGACAGTGGCTTTTTATCAGCGTAGATATTTTATGAGATCAATTTGTCTAAAATGAGATACTTTATCGCGATTACATCTCATTTGGGTATCGCGCTTGGAATTATCTGTCGATTTTAGTGTATTCTGTGTTTTATTTTCGGGAAAAAAGAGATAAATTTTTTGGTGTACGGCTTTGATATTTGCATCGTTTGCTGTAATTCGTTCTGTCGAATCCCTCAAAGGCATGAAATAAAAAAAGTTGCTTATTGCGCTTACGTTATATCTCGAAATGTGTTCGAAAATTATTTCGGTTAACTGTTACAGTTATTAACTACTATTCATCGCAATGGATGTTTCGCTCGCGCAATTTATTTCGTGTAAGGATTAAATTCATTGACAACCAGGATTGTGAAATATCGTTTTGCTGCGGACTAATTCTACTTATTTGTCACATATACAGTAAGTCAATCTTTTTTTAATTCGTTAGAGGAGAATAAGAATTATTAATTTTATTTTGATACTGTCTTATTTTTATACTAAATAAGGTTGTGAGAAATATAAATGCGTCAAGAATATTTTTTGTCTCATTGTCAGTAACAGAAATCCTTTCCGAGGGCGTATGTATGTTACATGACCGAGTTTTTAATAATCGTGCAATACCTATTTGAACATTAGTTTTAATACTCTAATCCTTGAGCTCCTCGACTATCTTCTATCACAGCTAATTAACGCGCGCAATGCTATAATGGTATAGAATGATAAAAAATACATTATAAGATTCCTCAACTTCTGTACAAATCGAGAAAGATTTCTCTAACAATAAGACAGCTATTGTCATTATGATTATCGAAATGTCAGAGCAATTTTAGATTGTGGACGTTTCGCAACGACTTTGCCGTTTAAAATTTTAGTTTGCCTTAAATTTAGGTTCGATCCATCGTTGTTTTCGAATCCTATACTAAGTTACGCGTTAGTCCTCACTTAAAGTTTAAGTAAGGAAACTTTGGCCCTGTCTCAGACGTGTGATCAATTTTATATAACGTCTACTCGGGAGATGTAGACAGCAAAATCTTAGTGTGCCGTTACGATTTACTGCTAACAAAATATAATTAAAAAAATACAGAATGTTATTTAAAACTTGGAATTTATTTTTTTACGTTCAACATTTTTGTTATTTTTCGTTATTTTAAATAAATAACAGGGGAAAACTTTGTTATAGCAGGAATCCCCTGTCGGTATTCATCACTCCAAAATAATTGTTCCCTTTGTCGGTTTATAAAAATAAATAACCGCAGCGAAATTGAGGGATTGAATCTGATCTTCTAAGAGTTAAGCATATATGGAAACGTTCTCATTGCATTTAAAACATTTTCTAAAAACGTTTTATCGATGAAGAAAACGCATTTAAAAATCAAATTTTTTAAGTAGCCGAAATACCCCACTTTCAAGTCTAATGTTAATCGAAAACAAGAGCGGAAGTTGCCTCTTGCGACAACAGGAGGCAAGTTCGACGTTTGTCCTGACGCGTAATCGACTGCTTCCCGCCGGGATTGTGATCCTTCTTGATTCCGCGTTTCCGGAGTTATTCAGCCTTTAAATTGGAATCAGTAGACGCGCGACCGCGAAATCAGCGAAGCGCCGCCCGATTGAAGCGGGAGCAAAGGACGCGGCAAGGTGTTCTACGTAAGAAGCAAAGAGCGGAGGGGTGCTCTTCTCCCTCGATGCTGCCGGTGCGAGGGCATCATTCGCGCGGATCGACGATAAATCTCGATCCGAAAGTAATTTATACCCAGCAATGCTATATCCCTTTGACGCGAGCTGGGCCGAAAGAGCGTTTCTTTTTCGCCCATTGGGGGCGCACTTATTCTTCCCGCTCGAGCGATCATGCTCCGCGAGTAAGCAAACCATTAATAACGCATCGCATTAATTTACGAAGCGAACCGTACCGCGCAGCGAGGTGCGCCGGTATTTTTCTTGGCAATTAATTCGCTCGTTACCTCCACCCTCGCCTCGCCCGCATTACGTTTCTCGAAACAATCGATCGCGTCTTCGGACGATTAATCCTCGACGTGGATTCGTGCGAAAATGAATAGCTTTTTTCGCGCGTCATTATGCAAACGAAAATATAGCTTGCGAGGCGGCGGACGTTATTCGGCACGGACCCGGTCCGATAAACAGTTTGCTTTTGTTTTTATATCGATCGTAGTATTGCGGCCGCGGTGTAAACCAACGGTGCCGTATGACGTTGTGGTGCGGCAATAAAAGTATTTCGATAAATCGCGATAATTTTAGGTGCACGTATTTTACACTTAAATAAATAAATTCGCGCCTCATGAATTTGCGCATTTATTCAAGGAGGGAAATTGCGATGTCGAGGGTGAAAAGCCGAATCGCGGGATTGTTAATCGCGTTTGACGAGTGGCCGGGGTTCAAAAAGCGCGCAACGCCAACTTTCCAGATCTCCTCCAATTAAACACCCCGGTGAGAAAGTATTAATCTATTCTCTGTGGAAATTCGAGGTCAGGGACGCCGTAATAAGTGTGGAAAAAAAATATAAAAGGAGGACGGCAACCGGACACGGTCAATTACACGGTTGCCACCAAGCAGGGTAATGACGAATCCGTCGTAGGAGGACATTAATCTTGCGGCCAGGCTCGACGACGTCGAGGAATGAAAAATGTTTGCGATTACGGGTCCGCGAGCATAATGAATTTTCCGTTACGCGACGACAGAAGAGGGGAGAGTGTGAAATCGTGATTTCAGATGCTGATTTTCATCGTTACGCGGCGGTTAAATCGCGGCTGCGTACAAGCGTTTTCCGTTAATAAATCAGTCGCTAATGACGTGACCCACTGGACATCCTCATTTAACGGTGCACGATCGATCGCACGGTGACCGTCTATAGCGGTTATAATCAACAGCGTTACGCAACGCTGCGGCCAACGTAATGCAATCATTAGGACCTGACGCTGATTTCTTATTACTCGGACAAACAATTTAAACAAGTGATATTTATGCGCGTCGCAAACCTTGTCGTGTCGTTCGGTTTACATTAACAAAAATGGTAGCGCGAGAATAATTATAATCATACTAATAGTAATAACTAGGTGACCGTAATTACTACGAAGTAGAACGCCGTGGCGGAAGCGCTTTCGATGACGCGCATTTGCCGCACTCCAGAGTGCGAGAACCGCAAATTTGCGAATGCACGTTCAGCGCACTTGAGCTTGCACAAGGACTTGCGCCAACACCGCCATTCGCGGATGCAGAAACAGCGGATTGGCCAGTGAGGACTATTGGAAAAACGGAAAAAAAAGCTCAAACCGCGCTCACCACCGTAGTGTATACCGCGACGATAACGCACCACGCGATCGCTAATCGTCTCGAAATTACGCAGCGCTGCGAAATTTCTGCAAAGTGGTGCACTGTGTCATGGCGCTTTAGCGCGATTAAACAGTCTTTTCGTTGAAAAAAGAAAAAAAACTGCACGTTCGCCGTCCCCGATAAATTGTAACGAACGTAACGCACCTTTAATCTATCGCGTTTTCATATAAAACCAGAAGGGAATTTATTTAGCAAATTATATCGCTCGAGAAAATTTGGCGAAATCATCTACCGATATATAAAATTAAATGAAAACATAATAATCGGTATATATAGACACTGAATCCAGTCTTCTTACAAATAATATTCGCTTGGGATTTACTCTTGATCTCCGTCACTGAAATATTTATTTAGGAATAAGCAAAACAAAGTCTTCTAATTTTTAGTAGACTCCTAAGAGAAATCATGCCAACGTTCGTGCAGTCGGCTAAGAAAAATACTGTCTCCGCGCCCGTGGGAATAAAGCGAGTCGTGATGTTTATCCTTCGCTTTTAGGAAGAGCTCGAATTGCGTCCGCTGTGCTTTTCATGGTGCTGTGTGGAAGCAAGATAAGAACGTTATTTCGTAAAATGCACTTTTAAGCCGCGTCTTATACTTTAGTATGTAAATGTCTGCGAGTAACGGACGCATGTCACATAAAACATACCGCTCGATAAATCTTTTAGAGGATCTACCTGTTAATAAAATATTTTGATCTTGCTTCGAATCTCAAAGACTCCCTCGAACGATAAAAAAGGAATGGCAAATATTTCGTTGGCGGATCGCTGGATCGAGTACTGATACGTTTCTCGAATTTACATAACTTTTCTAAAAAAAAATGAAGCTTTTCGCGCAATACACAGCAATTCTGTTAGACAAATACAAATAAATGTTTTACCGCGCCAAAATGTATATTGGCAAAATGCAAAAATTTTTAATATCGTGTCTTGTTCGTTTTACCTTTGTTTATATGGATATATATCTACACAAAATAACCGTGATTGAGGATCTATGTTTTACACTATATTTTTAATTTGAAAAAATATATAGTCTCTCATATCAAATAAAATATTATATATGTGCTGTCAATATATCCTGGCGATTCAGAGATTATTTACGAATGAAAAATGAAACGCGCATTACTTTTATGCGTTTTCAATGTACCATTATCTAGTTTCTAGACAGCTCTTTCTCTGAACGTTTGTCTGTTATTCACGAAAACCATTAATTAATGCAGGTGCAAACAATTAATCTAATTCTTCAATTATTGAGCAAATGTGATGCGCGTTTAAATTTTAATGAAAATATATTGCTAAAGAAAATTATACGGTATGTATGTACACGCATGTTGAAAATTTTACTGAATCACACTATTATTATTCATTAATGTTATTAATCGCATACTTCTACGCGATTGATACAATATAATCAGTAGTAATTAGTTTGTTTTACTGACCAAGTGTATTTAGACATGTTCCTTTTGCCGAAATACATTGTAACTAACGATAGAAGCTAGGTTGTATCTGTAATAACAGCGAGAACTTTTGAATACCCCCGGGAGAAGAGAAATCTGCGCGGTGTTCGTTCTAGTTTGCCGAAATGTATGCGATGAATATACCGACGGCACATCACGAATTGCGGCGTACGCATAAGTTAGCTAAGCTATTGTCATGAGAGAGTCGATAGACAATATTCGTGCACCGTGCATTCGACCAAGTTAATAAAAGTGAAATAATCAGAAAACACCGAATTAAATATCCAAATCTTCATCGCTCTATTTGCAATTTTTCCACCCCGGTGTATTGGCGAGATAAGGTATTTAAGAAGGTTCTCGTCAATGTTACAGTCACAATTTTGTGTTATTGAACGCGCGCGTTTTCCCCACGTGAATTCATGCGAATATGCAATTTTTGGGGGGATTTTTGGGAATAGTATATTTTCGAGCGAATAACCCGCAACAATTGGAATAGGACACTACGCGATGTCTGATGGGATAACATAACCCGAGGCTACGGTCACTGCGCGCGTGGAACGGATTAGCTATATTCCGCGAAATAATATAAACCGCACGAAAAATACTGGAGATATGGAAAATGTTGTTTCGCATTTTCCATATGCGCGAGCACATACCTGTTTACCAGTATCCACCGAGACGAGAGTACAGAGATACGCCGTAACAGTTACACGCACACTTCTGATATAAAGCTATTGATAAAAAAATGCCCCGTTAATAGGATTGCATCTGTATGTTTACGCTGTACGAAATTACTCGTTAATTTTTCGATATTTAAAAAAGTCGATAATTTTTTGAGATATACTTTATTTCGGATATCCAACAATTTTTTTTTTATTAAAACCTACTGATCGATATTATACAAAGTTATCGAACATTCGAGAAATCCACTTACGTGGATTACTTTTTTTTGTGAAGAATTCAGTTAGCTAAAAATAAAAAAAATTGCTACTGTGTAACACGTCGACTCACATTACTTAAATTTACATGTGGAACTCGTTGACGTGTTCGCCGCGCGTGCTATAGTTTTCGTCGACGATTGTCCTATTTCCGGCACGCGCCTACCAACTTAATTATTATTATCATCCGGGCTGATTCGATAGAAACAATTTTGATAATGGCAGTTCGTTACCAGGATGCTCTGAAATTTCGCGCCGCAAGAAATTCCATAGCTTCAGGCAACCGGCGCGCTCGTCAACCTGATCACGTGCCGCTCCACGAGACGGCCGCTTTGTTGTCTGAAAATCCGACTAATGAAGTCTCGTTAAATCGGCAGGATCGATATCACGGTTCGCGCGGACACTAACGCGCCCGCGAATTCAGTCGACGCGCCCCACCGAACAATAATAGTAATATTAATAATAGTTATGTTAGCGAAATATCGGCACGTAACAACCGTGTCCCCATTAGCGCCGATATTGTCAACGAAATTCACTGCGAGGCTTCGCGCTGCAAGTAAAGTGCCAATAATTAATGACATTTGCATGGCTGCGCAATGGGAAGTCATCATCGCTGTCAACTCGCGATCGTTAAATCAATTATGAGGGCATAATAATCAGATTAATTGTAGAACAACGGAATAACAGTTTAAAAAATAGTTCGGTCATTGTGACCGTTTGCGGCCGATATTTTTAAAGTAGAGCTACCGTTGATAGTGACATAGGACGACCATTTCAATTTTCTAACAAGCCGCGATATTGCAACCATTAACATTGAATACGTGTGTGTTTCTATTCATTAGTGACTTCATATTGAAATTCTATAGAACCATGTAACACAGAGTAAATAAACGATAGATTAACATATAATCGCTGGCCAATAACATATGTAATAGCCAACAAACTGATACACATTATCAGTCACGTAACAGCTTCACAAAGAACGGACATCTGAATGGCGTCCTGCAGATATCTATGCGAAACGTTTCCCAGTTGCTATGACGATCTCTCTCTCTCTCTCTCTCTCTCTCT